>NC_135857.1:20426831-20691831 GCF_031162955.1 Sander vitreus
CGTGTAGACGTAATGCACCTGAAGCTGTTTGGTAACTGCCAAAAGAATAACAACCATTTAGTTATCTAGCTAACAACTGTCCATCAAATATATTAAATCAAGTTCAGATCATTCTTTATGCACTTATTTTGTGGCTGACACGCCATTGAGTCTTTGTGCATTGTGCGCTTGATTTAGTGCTTGACATCCTTGTGATCAGACCTGGACCACAGTTACAGCCACCATACCTGTCATTCCTGTCTTTACAGTAAGCCTATAATCCTGTCTGTTTATTCATATTAGGTCTGTGTTATGTGCCATGACATCACAAGGCTTACATATCTCCTGACTTGTTAAATAACATTTTCTGCTGTAATCATGTGAGTGTCTGTTAGTTATTATATAGTATTCACATTACTTTCAGTTTAATCCTTGGCTCAACACATGGCTATAAGGTAATATACTGTCCATGCGTGTGTAAACGTTCAGAGATAATCATTGTGTGTGTTGGAAGTTTTGGGTTTGTCCTGTCATCATTAAGAGTCTTTTTTACAATTAGGTTACAGGGAAATATGCAAGGAAAGCACAACTGATTACACTGAGGCTATGCACATCAGATCCCGCGCAGGTGTGGAAACAAAGCTGAGGGATGATAACAGATACCCACACCATGCACAATATGAAACCGCAAATACTTTATCCTTACACCAAACATGTCATGGAGGCCGAACATGACAGAATAAGTATCTAAAATCTCATGTTGCTACTTTTATTTTTTACAACATCAATCTTTCCAACCTCGTTGTCAGTCCTTTCCACTTTATGCATATTCCGTAATTCCATCACTCTTCTTATGGCTGTATTTCTTTCTCTAATTAACAGTGTGGGTTTTCTTCTTTAAAGCTGGGTAGAGAAGGAGATAGAGGCTGTAATCAAATATGCAGCTCACCCTGTTTGTTCCCCATTCTTTTAAATCTGGCCCCAAAGTAGCGGGATATAATTACTTCTCTCTCATGTAGAGAGATTAAAACCAGGACTCCCCAGCTTTGTCAGTTTAGCAGAGGAACTGTATAATCTCACATTTTCTGCACTTTTGTAACAGTGAAAAGGAAGGGCTTAATCTTATCAGTGGTGGGATTCCAGTAAGCTTAATTTGCAGTATTGTAAAACATCAAGGTAATCTAATGGCTCTTTAAAGGATACAAGACACATTACACAATGAGGACTCCAGCATTCAGATAATGAGGACTACCTAAAATAAGCAAATGAAAGAAAGAACAAAACTGTTTGATACATGCAGGAGCTAAAGAAATATATGTGCACATACTGTATGCATACAGTACGCACAATGACTGAAGAAATAGCCTCATACAGTCACATACAAATAGACACATAAAATGCCCACAGCCCGTGCGGAGAGATTTGCAAATGAACCAAACTCGCTTCGAAAAACTCTGCATCTATCAAAGAGGTCTCAGCAGGAGTTAGCCAGCGCTCGTCTGTTCATTTCTTTTTTTGCCTGCATCATCCTTCTTTATTCTTCTACAGTGTTTTTTTTTTCCAACAAAATTCAAAGTGAAAGGACTTTATAGGCTAATATTCACAGCTTTGTTTGGAGATTAGTCAAGGAGAAGAAAGAAGATGTGTGTATGTGTGTGTGTGTGTGTGTGTGTGTGTGTGTGTGTGTGTGTGTGTGTGTGTGTGTGTGTGAACAAATATGTGTATACAGTACTGTGGCCCTTTGTTGACAGCTGATGCAGAGTTAATGTGATAATGACAAGCAGAGATGCAATTTGTTTCCCAGGGAGCCACATCATTCAGCTGGTGTGTTGGGTTAAAAGGTACGCAGCAAAGCAACATCAGCAAACTGGTAAAGCATTTTATATTTACAGCCAATCACACTGACATCACTATGGATTTTAGACTCGAGCAATATCACTTATCTCTGCCACGAATTTCAGCCTCTGCTTTACGCGTTACTCGTTTACCTATGCTTGTAGGCTTGAAAGGGAACTCTGGAAATAGATAGTTTTTTTTGCAGTGGACTGCAACATAGTCTTGCTAGCTTGTATTCACAGCAGAATGGATTACAATGGTGACCCTGTGTCTTAAAAAAACAAACCTGTAAAAATCATATTAAAGTGTCCACAAAAACTGCAACATAATTCACTCCTCTTTTATGTTAAAAACAATCATCGCTTTTCAAATAGATGGTTAAATATGCTTCTTCTGGTAAACCCTTGAAGCCACGAGGAGGCGATAGTGTGAAACAAAAAAGTATTGTACAGTATTTGGCTATCTTGTGGAGAAGCTATGATGACAGCAGAGTCTTGTACACTTGTCCTAATTTAGCACGTGACAGGTCAGCCACTACTAAACACCATAAAGCTAAACCAAGAATGGAGGATGATGGAGAGAGGAATACTTTCAACAGCTGGAAGAAATGTCATTATATAAAGGGGGGTGTACACACACACACACACACACACACACACACACACACACACACACACACACACACACACACACACACACACACACACACACACGCATGGGTCAGGAAGTAATTAAAAAGTGCTCTGTACTTTGAGTCACAAGGTTGCAGTTGTATACAACCCTGAAAAATGCCTAATGACAATCAAATATAGTCAATGAGTAGCAGTCTAACCTTCACTTGTCTTCTGTATTTTAACATTCTGTAAAACACTTCACCACCCTTCATCACACTTAATTTCACATAAAATGCCTCTTGCTTGTGCTCATTATTCCACATTCATCTTTTCGTTTTCTGCCTTTTTTCTCAACAAGAGAACCATTCTTAGTATTTATTTCATTTCTCCGCTGTGTGCAGAAATACTTACGTAGCTAGAAGAGATGCAGGACGCCAGGAGCTCTCCTTTTTGATGCTACTGCTTTGTTTTACGCACATAGAAATTGTGATATTTTGTGTTCATCTCATTGCTATGCATGATAGCACTTAACACGATAGGCAGAACTTTTACTGTTAACGTGATTTAAACATTTTTTATTTCTGTATTATTATTTTTTGGTAATTAGCTTGATGTTTTGTTGTAAAGCACTCTTTACTTTATTTCAACGGATATATATATTTAGGCTTATATATAATACTCTAGTTTTGACTGTTATAATATACTCCTACATTGTGAAAATGTCCATAAAATGCAGCCTTTGTTACTGTTACTGACACTTCTCTGGTACCTTACAGTTGGCCCTCTCGTTTTCTCTAGCTTTGTCTTTTTCTTCTCACCAAGTTAACAAGACCATTGCTTATGACTGGATCTTTGGCTGGAGATCTGATAAACAGAGATCCTCCAGCGTGTTTGTATTCTTGCCTTTCTATAGCAGCACTGATAACATGGTCCAGGATGGATGGTAAGTGGGAAGGGACACACTGCAACACTCTTGGGAACAGTGCTGGGAAAGTGTGCCCCACTTAGTGTTCTGCCAGAACAACTCTGACAGCATGTTAATGCTAGTGAGGCGACGGGTGCCAATACTCTACCCCGTATTAAGGTTTTCCGCTAGAGCAGATGCCATATGTTCCTTTCTGCCACAGCCACATGTCCCCTTCCCTTTCAACTCCGTCTTAAAGGGATCAAGTGTAAATGAGGAAAAAATCAACAGATTTTTCCTCAGCTTTCTGCTGTTTATGTGTTGTCTATGTTCAAAAGCCAGCACAGTTGGGAAAAGAACAGTCTTGACAGAAATAAGAAACATCACCATTCTTTTTCTCCTTCACAGTAAACACACTGTTTTTACATTTATACTAGCTTCCTAGTTTTCTTAAGGAATGGATTTCCATATGGCAGATGATCTTTGGCATATATTGCAATCCTTACTCATACTGAATGGATGAAACTTTTTCTGCTGGAATGTTTGTATACTGAATCAAGGGCAAGAGTGCAAGTGTGTAAAAGTGTGTGTGTGTGTGTGTGTGTGTGTGAGACAATATAAGATGGAGAGAGGCCAATCAAACACATAATAAGCAAAAAAGAGTTTGCTCTGGAACAAAAACAAAAAAATGCACAGATCAAATCAATGTCTATCGCTGTCATTCACTTGTCTTCCCTTACTTTTGTCTGTTTTTCTTTTGATGGAAGCATGTGTGCAACAGAGGAAGTTCATTTTGTTTTTCAACAGAAAAGCTAGACTCCTGCAGTTGATTTTCTTTTTTAAAGCAAACTTTATCACACATTATCAACTTACATCAAACTATCAGTAGTCTCGCATTGCCAGATCTATCTCCACAGTGCTGTGGAGTAAGGTCTAGCTCCTCCACACATACATTCTGGAAATGCACCCTGCAAAAGAAAACGCCACATAGAATATTCAATGAAGTTAACTGTTCACACAATACAGTAACGTGAGCTATTTACATTAGCTGGAGACATTGTTATACGTAATTGTGATGTCTACAAAACCAAAGCACAGAAGGTAAGGTAAGATAGTAATGATGTTAAAGAAAGCTATGTACACCTAATATATTATGTGTTGATGTCTATGAATTTGTCTTCAATAGGAGCACACTATACAAAGACAACAGTGGAGAGTTGCTGGATCTGTCTGTCCTCAAGGTGCCAGAGATCTACAAGGACTTCACCCGTTTCTGCACCATCACCTGCATAATCCATATGATAAAAGAGAGAACAAACTGTTGTGTTCTCTGCTTGCATGAATAGGTGCCTGTAATGTCTGCCAACATATACAATCAATTCAATAAATGTTAAGTATCACTGATATTTCTTAAATCATTGTAGTTTTTTCAGAGCAATAAGATAGATTATTAAAGCCATGTTCATATTTGCAACAAATTAAAACCCTGATCAAGGCAAAATAGGTTTTTCATGTTCTGTAACCTTTATAAAAAAAACAACAGTACAATTACATTTACCAGAGCGGACACTTGCAGTTTGTTAAATGGCTTTAATTTCCTTGTCAAAACAATTCATAAACTGCACAATATTTGACACAAAACCTAAAAAGCATATGGTTCATACTACTGTGAAGCAGTACACTTTTCCTGTAGGATTTACTGTAGCAGGAACATTGATATTGGCAAACAGATGACCCAGGTACAGGTGAGTTTGTGAGCAGGGTTATGATATGAACTAAAATAAAGATAAGATAAGCGTAGTGTTCACAAGAGGGATAATTCAGGTATTGCAACACAAAATAAGAATAATTACATTAAATAGGAGGTATATACAACTCCGGACAGCTCTCGCTTTGGTCGTACAGAGACTGGATGGCCCTGAGAAGGGACCCCTCACCGCGTACTCCCGCAGCACCTCCCACAGTATCTCCCGGGGCACCCGGTCATACGCCTTCTCCAGATCCACAAAACACATGTAGACTGGTTGGGCATACTCCCAGGCTCCTCCAGGATCCTTGCAAGAGTAAAGATCTGGTCCGTTGTTCCACGACCAGGGACGGAATCCGCATTGTTCCTCTTCAACCTGAGATTCGACTATCGACCAAACCCTCCTTTCCAGCACCTTCGAGTAGACTTTACCGGGAGGCTGAGAAGTGTGATACCCCTGTAATTGGCACACACCCTCTGGTCCCCCCTTTTAAAAAAGGGGAACCACCACCCCGGTCTGCCACTCCTTAGGCACCGTCCCAGACTTCCACGCAATGTTGAAGAGGCGTGTCAACCAAGACAACCCCTCCACACCCAGAGCTTTAAGCATTTCTGGACGGATCTCATCAATTCCTGGGGGCTTTGCCACTGTGGGAGTTGTTTAACTACCTCAGCAACCTCCACCAGGGAAATTGATGCCAATCCCCCCTCATCCTCCAGCTCTGCCTCTACCATAGAGGGCGTATTAGTCGGATTTAGGAGTTCCTCAAAGTGCTCCTTCCACCGCCCCTATTACCTCCTCAGTTGAGGTCAACAGCGTCCCCATCCTTACTGTACACAGCTTGGATGGTTCCCCCGCTCCCCCTCCTTAGGTGGCGAACGGTTTTCCAGAAGCACCTTGGTGCCGACCGAAAGTCCCTTCTCCATGTCTTCTCCGAACTTCTCCCACACACGCTGCTTTGCCTCTTTCACGGCAGAGGCTGCAGCCCTTCGGGCCCTTTGGTACCTTGCAACTGCCTCCGGAGTCATCTGGGATAACATATCCCGGAAAGACTCCTTCTTCAGTCGGACGGCTTCCCTGACCACCCGGTGTCCACCACGGTGTTCGTGGGTCACCGCCCCTTGAGGCACCTAAGACCCTAAGACCACAGCTCCTCACCGCAGCTTCAGCAATGGAAACTTTGAACATTGTCCACTCGGGTTCAATGCCCCCAGCCTCCACAGGGATGCACGAAAAGCTCCGCCGGAGGTGTGAGTTGAAAGTCTGTCGGACAGGGCCTCCTCCAGACGTTCCCACTTACCCGCACTACCCGTTTGGGCTTACCAGGTCTGTCCAGAGTCTTCCCCACCCCCCTGACCCAACTCACCACCAGATGGTGATCGGTTGACAGCTCCGCCCCTCTCTTCACCCGAGTGTCCAAAACATATGGCCTCAGATCAGATGAAACGATTATAAAATCGATCATTGACCTTTGGCCTAGGGTGCTCTGGTACCAAGTACACTTATGAGCATCCCTATGTTCGAACATGGTGTTCGTTATAGACAATCCATGACTAGCACAGAAGTCCAACAACAAACAACCACTCTGGTTTAGATCAGGAGGCCGTTCTCCCAATCACGCCTCTCCATGTGTCTCCATCAAGTAGAATATAAATTAACTATATAAGAGCAATTCAGGCAAAGTTATGAGGTAGTGGCAAGCTAAAGTGACATATAATCAATAGCAGGGAGTCAAGTCAACAGTGTACACCAGAATAATATATACTGTGATTAAGTAATGACACTTAGTGTTGTCTGTAGACTACTAATATAACAAAACAGAAAAATAATATAGTGTATGATGCAGTATAGAGAAAAACCGAGTCCCATATGACCCTAAGAGACTTTAAGTGCAGCTGTTGATGATGTTTACTACAAACTAATCTGGAGCAGATGGTTGTAGTCTGTAGCCAGACGTACAGTAGGTAGATCTGGAGCAGATGGTTGTAGTCTGTAGCCAGCCATACAGTAGGTAGATCTGGAGTAGATGGTTGTAGTCTGTAGCCAGTCGTACAGTAGGTAGATCTGGAGCAGCAGGGTGACTTCTAGCTTTCATGGGTTGGTGATAAGACACTGTGCTGCTATGATGCAGCAGCTCAACAGTGGTCGAAGAAAAGAAAGTAAAACAAAATACTTGTTTTTTTCTGTTCAGTTTGCTTTGCATTAATAATAAAAAAATAACCACTATTTAAAGAGCAAATAAGAAGACATAATTTCTAGATCTGTTTTTATTATAGTGGTGAAATTGTACTTAACATTACAACGTTTTATACAGACTGATTTGAATCCATCATTTTCAGACTAATGTTATATGAAGGAATAAAGACTAAATTCGGATGAACAACACATAACAGTGATGCAAAAACTGACAAACAATCCAGTTTCTTGTGGAAACTATACTTTACTATTGGCTCTAACATGAAATTAGCCAAATCTCCAGGAACACGGTTAACCAAATGAGGAAAAAATACAAAGTGGGGGTCATTAAATACCAGTTGTAAATACACACATACTGTCCGTCATATGTCGTTCAATCCAGCTAAATTATAAAGAAAATCTATTTGTTTATGGACATCAAGCTAGACTATATGCTAGCGCCATATGCTATGTGCTTAATTTATGTTACTCACCCTCGTATTTGTGGACTTAACTTGATATGTCCCACTTCAAAGCTCTCTCCCGTTTCCTGATGGGTGCAGGTGAAAGAGCGTCGACCATTCTGTGAACATTGTTGACGTATACTAATAATAAAGTGATGGACAACAGGGGTAAATAAACTTGGTTACAGTTGTCTGCAACAGATGTTCTAACGTAAAACAAACGCACCCTCAACGGGCAGGGATCATTTCATTGGTCAACACTACACCTGGCATTCTATTGGTGGGGAATTTTGATTGATTGTAACACTAAAAAATCTGAGTGTGCAGGAGAGATCCGAGAGTAGAAGATTTGCAAGTGCAGAATCAGCCTGAGTGCGAGGAGAAGGGCCAAAGCTGAGAGCAGAAAATCTGTCTAAGCAACAACATATCTGAGTCCAAGCAGAAAGTTTGAGCACAAGCAGAGCAAATCCAAGCACGAACAATGGCTATTGAGGGACATTATTACAAAATCTGAACGTAATATCAGTGAGAAGTGCTCTCAAATTGAAAGAATGCGCTCTTGAATAAAGATAGGAATACAACTCCATAGACAGGGTAGTGTTGTCTCAAATCGTGCACGGTTGTTATGCACTGATCAGATATGTCGCTTCTTATTCTTTTTAATGGTTAATTGCAGCTGTGCAGATCATTACCGCCACCTATTGTCGCCAGCCAAGATATGTTATGTTATGCACTATCTGAATACAGAATTGTGATACTTATTGAAAAAGCTCACATGTGTAAAGTCATTTAGTATACTTCGGTGTTCGCCTTTTCAATCGTAACTTCCTTGCCCTCCATTTTCACAAGTTAGAAAAATTGATGGTCCTGTAGCTTCCGCTCCGTAGCAAAGATGGCGAGCGTTGAGGGCGAGTAGTGTCCTGCTTTCCACACTCAACGTTTTGAGTGCAGCATCTGGGTATTCGTAGTGCACTGCATTTGGCCATACTTCTTCAGTGTGAACACACTATGTACTCAAAATAGCAAGTGTAAGAACAGAAGTGCACAATTTGAGACACGGCATTGCTCTCTTGGCCTATTGGCATCAGTGGTTAACAAGAAGACCCCACATCCGCGTGTGTGACATCAGTGTTGACCCACCATCTCTTCTTCTACTAAAGGTAAAGACTTGTCATAACACATTCCTGTCGCCCCATTTCATTTCCTCTTTTTTTCTTTCCCCATTTTCTTTCATTCTTCTTTTTAATCACATCTCTACTCCCCCCTCTCTTTTTAGTACATTATCTGGTGTGAACAAAACACTTCAGGTTTATTTTTGTTGCCACCATGTCTACCAATCTGTCAATCAACCCTGAGTTCCATTTGTATACAAGATTTATCCCGGCACCTTATAATGAAAAGAGGGATGAGTTTGTTTACTCAATTTACCAACTTATCCGTCAGACTCAGTTTGGATTAGTCTTTATTTTTTGGGATGGATTTAGCAATCTCTGTTTTGTTTCGTCTGTGTCATACTCATGCACATCTCTCTGTCTGTGTCAGTGTTAATAATTTTAGTAGGAAGAATGTTAGCAATCTTTTTTGTCAAAACATGGAGATAAATGCTACCTGGACATTGAACCCCCTAAACCCCTTCCCTGTGAAATTTGTGTCAGAGTTTGAGTTTATTTGTGTTAAGTATGTCACTTGCTAGGTATTTGTGTGGAAATACATTGAATGAGGACAACGTTTCAAATATACGGTACTGTGTTGAGCTCAGATTAAAATCATTTAATTCCATACTTTTTAAGATTGTGTGAAAATTCAAAAAATATAGATTGAAACTAAGAATATATGTTTCAAACAATTGTTGGCCAACTTGTGTTGTTCAAGGCACTAGGTTTTATCATTTATTATGGTATAGGTGTAGTAACTTCCAGTACGTTTTGGAAATCCACTTAAGGCCTTTAAAAGCAAAACCCATGATCTACTTGCCTCTCTCACTCACAATTCAGTGTCTCACTCTTCAACTGTATCATTACATTAACTTTGCCTCCTACATCATCCAGTGGGTATTACCATGTATATATTTATGACTGTTTATTTGTGTTGTCTCCCTCTCTGCCTGGGCAAGCCCAGAATGTAAACCTTATCAAACATTCTGTCTGATCAAACCCTATGAATTATGGATGGAGGAACAAACAAATGTATGTGTAACTTTGTGTGTGTGTGTGTGTGTGTGTGTGTGTGTGTGTGTGTGTGTGAGAGTGTGAGAGAGAGAGAGAGAGAAAGCAAACAGACAGTGAAAAAAGATTGGGGGATTGAGTCTGATCAGGATTAATGAGTTATGATAATGAGAACAAACAATTGTTTGATAGTGGAAGAGATACAGATATTTTCAGTTGAGCACATGAGAGAGAGAGAGAAAGAAAGAAGCGTTTTGTGTACTTTCTTTGCTCTCAGCAAGTTGCATGACGGAGCAACATTTCTCTTCTTAAACAGCTCAAGTCTGAATACTGAATGCGCAATAGAGCTGAGTGATATGGTGAAAATAATATCATTGAAACCTAATATTTTTTATACTAAATCATATACAGTATAACATAGCCAAATTGATGTCCAGTGTTACGCACATGATGAGACAAACGTAAAAAATTATTCATTTAGGAAACACAATATTATATGACCATATCCAGGGTCTTCATATCTACCGGACAGTCCTCTTTGTCTTTTCTGGGAATGTTGGGGTTTGGACACCTAAGGTTATCTTGTGTTTCCGTGCTAAAATGATCATGTCTCCTCATCACCATCATGTGTTATTATTTAGGATTTCTTTTTTCCTAATGGTGCAGGACAAAAAAACAATCAAAACATGGGACAAGTCGTGGCCGGGTTGGGTCAGTGAGTAGAGCAGGCGCACATATACTGAGAGGCTTATGCTTCGACGCAGAGGTCCAGGGTTTGAGTCCGACCTGTGATGATATCCTGCATATTTCTCCCCTTTCTCACCTAGCTGTCCTCTCCATTAAAGGTGGAAAAGCCCAAAAAAAAATAATCTTAAAAAAACATGGGACAAGCCATCGTAAATTGTCAACTTTCACTCCAATAAAATGCTTTACTTACAAGATAAACAGCACATAAGCAAATTGCAACAAGGACATGCACAGTTTAAAGAGTTGCTCTTTTCACACGTCTTCAGCTCCTCATTGCTATTTCCCCTCTCTTTTTCATAATCAAAAGTAGTTTTTATAGTAGTTATTATTTTGCCACACAAGTAAGTACCATAACTATTCTGTAGTTCAGATGACCCTTTAAAGACAGACTGACAGTGGTTGGAGAGGTTTTGCTCCTCGTCAGCACTACGCTGCAATATTGTGCATGTGGCTTATCTGCGTCCTCTATAAAAACTGTGCCCATATCTGTCTGCCAAGGCTTACCTCCTCCCACACACCTGGAAGGCCACCTGTCCATCCACCAGGTACAGAGCATTACACACACACACACACACACCAGCTCAAAACTCTCCTTGACAGTTTGATGTATGTGGAACATCATGTCGCTGCTGTTCACTTAGGAGAGAAACAGGCTAGCCTTCTGCTCAGCCTCCAGGTAAAGTATTGATTCCCCCTCTCTTTCTCTCTCTTTCTCCCTTCTCCTTTGCACCTCTCTCTTTCAAGCCTCGCCTCCAAAACTTTGAAATGGAATGTGTTTCTTGCACAGCAAGGTTTTTCCACTACGAAGTGACAGACAGTAGTCCTATTATACTATCACTAAAAAGACTACGACAGATCGGAAACAAGCACTGTAGCCAAAAACAAAAAGTTGGTCTTCATAAATGAAGTCCTGGGGAAGGAGAGTGGCAACCAGCAAAGAGTCCAATCAGGAGTATGAATGATAGAAACTGGGGAGTGAAAATGACAGTCCTCTGTGAACATTGTCGCAACAAAATGTCAACAACTCTGAAAAGGATTTGGAGAACAAATAATGCAAACATGACTAATTTAATATCAAACACAAATAGAAGGAGGAGATAAATCAAGAGAAATGAAATGAAATCTCCTCACTTTGGGATCTCTTCTTGCTCAGAAGGAGATAAACGACGGCAACTTGAAGCTGCCTGGAAAGAGGACAGCAACAAGATCAGAGCATGGGAGAGGAGGCCACAGCCATGAATCTGATGGAGATGAAGTTGAAATGACAGAAGATTTTAGGTTTTAGATTCAAATCCATCTTAAGGCCCCACATGGTCTTAAGCCCAAAAAATGCCAACACACTTCTAGCAAATGTTGACATTTGACTTTTTAATTAACCCCGCGCTTACTGGGCATGCTTTTTTCCCCTTGCAGACATTAAGCATTACTGACATTACTGAACAGTTCAATTCCTCTTTTTGTTGAATTATTTAGAAATAGATGCTCAGTGAATGTCTTTTTTTTTTTTTTTTACCAACTGTGCACTTATTAGAACAAATGTGAATATTTACTTACCTTTCTGTCACCATGGAAACTTGTTGGTACAGTCTCAACAGGCAGCCAATCTGCTGACAGATAGCAGCCATCACAGTAGAGTACTTCCTAACCGGGTTGTGGGCTATGAGTACTTCCTAACTGGGCTGTTGGCTATGCAGTATTGCATATTGATCTGTAATGCATGCTGATGGCAGGGAGAGAGCAGAATTGGATGCCACAGAATGAGGGATGACGATAGAATTGGCAACCCTGGCCTTCCTGATCCTCCTGTTTTGCATACACAACCTCAATCACTGATTGAGAACATACCTGATCACTCTAAATTGAGTTACTGTAAATCACTTTGACAGGACTGCATAATGGAGCAGAGCTCCATAAATTGATTCCTTGAAATATTGATAGATATTAAAACACGGCTGCTGTGGTGGGAACACTGAAGAAGGGGGATTGAGATTATAGCCTTACTGGTGCATACAATTTACATTCTTGTTTGCCTACACAAGTCACAGAGAGATCAGCCTTTAAATATTGTGCTGCCCCGTGGTGACCTTTTTTTGTTTACTTGTTTGGTTTTTTAAGTGTATCAAGGTGAGTCCAGTGGAAGTATGAAAGACTCAAACTTTGCTATATTCAGAATAGTATGAATGCATTTCAGGCAAACTAAATGTTCTGTTCTGAGGACTTTATTGTGAAGAGACCTCCGATGCACAGTCCTGGCTACCAACAAAATCAGACGATGAAAGGGGAAGAGGTCTTTGATTTTAGCTCAAGCAATCAAACATCGTTCAGCATTGTCTAACCTTGCCATCTCTGGTGATCTTTGTTAAATAAGAGATGGGAACTGCTGTTTAACAATGTAATGTGTTTAATATCAGCATACCCGATTCAGTGCGTCAACTCTTAATCAGAATTTTCATCCTACGTCTTGCGTGTAGGGAGTCATCAGTGTTGCCACTGTGATTGGATGTTTCATGATTAGGGCCATGACTAGACATTTTTGGAGTCTAGCAAAGTCTGGCAAGATAAAGAGGTTGTGCACTTTCCTCAGAGGGATTGTTTAGATCTTTTATCGCAATCCTGATGCAATATTTCCAGTTGCCGAAGACCAAACTCAGCTGTGGTGGCATCCTCCTCTCGCACTCAGGCTCTCCTATCTGTGCCGAGCCAAGTGCAGAGAAAGTGTCCCCCCCTTTGCTTCTGCATAGCTGTCTGTTACAATAATCTGTTTTGTAGGTTTGAAACTTAAGCAGCATTTCATCTCAGAGTAAGACACATTTGTGGCTACTGAGAATGGCGACTTTAACATTTTTGCCAGTTTCAACAGAATCACATAGCTGAGCTCAGGCATTATGATGTTTTGAGTCGGTTTATCAAACTAGTAATGCAATAACAGTGGAGCAAGCACGTTTTGAAAGGATTGAAGCAGAGAAGTGTGGGACTGGGGGAGATGTAGTAAAAAGGAGAGTAAAAGAAAGTGCTTTAGACAGAGAGCAGTAGAAAGATATTTTTTAAGGCAGGAAAAATATAGGAGTGAAAGTCAAATTCCAGCGGTCTGTTTTGTAGTGCTGCAAATACATAAAACTGATGCAAGGCCTTGTAACGTGGGCCAACCCAGTCTCATGGCAGCTCGTAAAAAGTTCACGTAATTTAATCTATTGATTCATGTACATGGACACGTTTATCTCGTTTTTTTTCGTGATGGTCAGCACATTTTTTTTAAACTAATGTATTTCAATGGGAAGCATCTTTCGTGTTCACTGCACAATTCTTTCTGCCAGTCGGGCTGCAGCAGAGAAGCTGTATACTGTCGTGGGACAGCTGTCCTTTGGGTGTTTGTGTCTGTTTCTCTCTCCTCTTTTCCCTCTCTGTCTGTTTTGCCGGAGCGGCGGAATGTAGGTCAAGGGGCGTGGCCGGGCGATCGACCGACCTACCTGCACTGCTGCTGGCGATTCTTCAATCTCATCTGCCCAGCTGTTGCTGATTCTCCTAATCACGGCTGCAGTATTTAGCCCGGTTGGAACCTGCATTTGGCGCCAGATCGTTACGATTATCAAAGTGGTAACTTGGCTGTCTGTGTTGTACTACGTTGTAACTCCTGTTCCTTGTACTCCGCACTCATCTGTTTCTCCTCTCTTGATTCAGACCGACACTACTACACCTGTTTGCCGTTTGCCGTTTGCCGCTGTTCTACCAGCTCCTCGCCTCTCTGCCGTGCCACCCCCTCAGCTGGGATCCCTGTGAACGTTTTGGACACACTACACTCTGCTTCGCCTGCTGCTATCCTGTCCCCACCACCAGCGCTGCAAGCTGTCCTTGCCTTCGTTGCCTTTTTTGTGAACATTCATTAAAAGACACTTAAAACTTCCTCTCTGTGTCCGTGTCGTGATCCTCTGTGTTCTGGGTCTTAGCCACAGCCATAACATATACACCTTTGCTATTATTGGTCTTTTTAGTCCTATAACTGCTGTTTTAATCAACCTTTCTTCAAGAGATCTTATCATGGTTTATATGTATTTATTTAAATGTTATTATTTCGGTCTTATTACCGGGGAAGCTGGATTGCTTTGTTTATTTTTTATTTTTTTTTAAACTATAACGCTACATCTATCAACATTTATTTCATGGTATTCATTTATTTATTTTAATAATATTTCAGTCTTATTACCGGTGAAATATTACGGTATGCTGTAAGACAGAACACTATATACAGGTGCTGGTCATATAATTAGAATATCATGAAAAAGTTGATTTATTTCAGTAATTCCATTCCAAAAGTGAAACTTGTATAATGTATACATTCATTCCACACAGACTGATATGTTTCAAGTGTTTTTCTTTTAATTTTGATGATTATAACTGACAACTAATGAAAACCCCAAATTCAGTATCTCAGAAAATTAGAATATTACTTAAGACCAATACAATAAAAGGATTTTTAGAAATGTTGGCCAACTGAAAAGTATGAACATGAAAAGTATGAGCATGTACACCACTCAATACTTAGTTGGGGCTCCTTTTGCCTGAATTACTGCAGCAATGCGGCGTGGTATGGAGTCGATCAGTCTGTGGCACTGCTCAGGTGTCATGAGAGCCCAGGTTGCTCTGATAGTGGCCTTCAGCTCTTCTGCATTGTTGGGTCTGGAGCATCGCATCTTCCTCTTCACAATACCCCATAGATTTTCTATAGGGTTAAGGTCAGGCGAGTTTGCTGGCCAATTAAGAACAGGGATACCATGGTCCTTAAACCAGGTACTGGTAGCTTTGGCACTGTGTGCAGGTGCCAAGTCCTGTTGGAAAATGAAATCTGCATCTCCATAAAGTTGGTCAGCAGCAGGAAGCATGAAGTGCTCTGAAACTTCCTGGTAGACGGCTGCGTTGACCCTGGACCTCAGAAAACACAGTGGACCAACACTAGCAGATGACATGGCACCCCAAACCATCACTGACTGTGAAAACTTTACACTGGACTTCAAGCAACGTGGATTCTGTGCCTCTCCTCTCTTCCTCCAGACTCTGGGACCTTGATTTCCAAAGGAAATGCTAAATCTACTTTCATCAGAGAACATGACTTTGAACCACTCAGCAGCAGTCCAGTCCTTTTTGTCTTTAGCCCAGGCGAGACGCTTCTGACGCGGTGTCTTGTTCAAGAGTGGCTTGACACAAGGAATGCGACAGCTGAAACCCATGTCTTGCATACGTCTGTGCGTGGTGGTTCTTGAAGCACTGACTCCAGCTGCAGTCCACTCTTTGTGAATACCCCCCCACATTTTTGAATGGGTTTTGTTTCACAATCCTCTCCAGGGTGCGGTTATCCCTATTGCTTGTACACTTTTTTCTACCACATCTTTTCCTTCTCTTCGCCTCTCTATTAATTTGCTTGGACACAGAGCTCTGTGAACAGCCAGCCTCTTTAGCAATGACCTTTTGTGTCTTGCCCTCCTTGTGCAAGGTGTCAATGGTCGTCTTTTGGACAGCTGTCAAGTCAGCAGTCTTCCCCATGATTGTGTAGCCTACAGAACTAGACTAAGAGACCATTTAAAGGCCTTTGCAGATGTTTTGAGTTAATTATCTGATTATAGTGTGGCACCAGGTGTCTTCAATATTGAACCTTTTCACAATATTCAAATTTTCTGAGATACTGAATTTGGGGTTTTCATTAGTTGTCAGTTCTAATCATCAAAAGTAAAAGAAATAAACACTTGAAATATATCAGTCTGTGTGGAATGAATGTATACATTTTACAAGTTTCACTTTTTGAATGGAATTACTGAAATAAATCAACCTTTTCATGATATTCTAATTATATGACCAGCACCTGTATATAGATACATAGATATAGATATAATGCGAGCTGGGCGCATTCAAAGCCGATATCCCACAATGCAATGCGGGCATTCCTATCAGAGAATCGGACAGCGATCAACGGGTCTTTAATAACAATATTGCTTCAATGTACATATTTAATCAGTTGTTTTGTCACCAGCAGCAACACGTTGCTCAGTTTTGTTCCAGTAAGTTATGCACCGTAATAACGTTTAAAAAATCTGCGGAATACTCCTGAAGTGACGTAGTAATTACCACTCGGCGGATAGGAAAGGTAAAAATACATAATATTCGTAATATTGATGTTTTTGTCTAAGGTTGTATTTGAGGATTTAAACAATAAAGTTAACAATAATAATAAAATACAGTTTCATGTATTTGTCCCATGTACTGTTTGCTCGGTCGGCCGGCGGGCGGCGGCAATCTGAAATGGAATGAAGCCCATTTACGGCAGACAGCAGAAACACAGGAGCCGAACAAGTCCATCCACCCCGGAAGACCTACAAGTATAGTAGCTTTGTAACAGGTTCTGGGGGGCGTCTCTAGTGGGAGTTGTAGTTTTAAAATATATTGGTATATTTCTCATAAGTAGAAGTTGGCAGTGTAGAATTTTGGATACACCCTGGGTTTTTTTGGGATGGGGAATATAATGTATACTGTATAACATAAACCCTCTGATTCTCCATGAGTGTCTGCTCTAAATGATAATACACACTTTCAACACGGGCCTTCCAGCCAAAGGTGTTGTCCATATAAAGACCAAGGTGCCTATAGGAGCAGAGCCGATTGATTGGTTCATCATTTATGACCTCTGATCTCCTCTGACCCATGTCACAACTTCTCAGTTTGTGAAATAGTTGAATGAGATTAGTGGCATTACACCACGGCACACACGTCTCTATTTCAGCAGAATATGCAAAAGTACTTCTTTGTGCAGTAGGCTGAGGTAGAAGTGTGCCAAAAATGCCAAAACACATGTTGTATACACATACCCATACAAAGCTATGTACATCTTACTCTGTGAACAAAAACCTCGGCAACAATCTGCTTATCCTTTTAATTTCCTGAAAATGCTTCCTAACCTTGTCCCTTTTTTAATTTTGAAAAGGTAGTCTCAGTAAAGGCTACAAAGGTTAGGATGGCTACAAGCTGTAACCATGGTGATTGTTAGAGGATCATCTTCTGAATATAATAAAATATGTTAGGCCTACCGTAAATTATTTCAAAAAAGTCATTTATTTAAAAAACCTAATAATGTGTGATTTTAAATCAAACTAAGTCCCACACAGAAATATGCTCGTTTTTTCCCCTTTAGTCTTTGCTATTAACATTCATCAACTGCAAACTTTGAAAATTGCGTTTTTAAATAACTATGCATGGAAAATAAGATAAAAACTGCTTCTCTTTGTAAATAGTTTATTTTTTGTTTTTCACAACAGTACAAGTCAAAACAAATGCACATTTGTCAAACAAGTCATTAGGCTGTATTTCTAAACACTTAACTGTAGGTTTTTTTTATATAGTATTTTTCTGCGACAAGGCAAATCAAAGTGCTTAGCATAAAACACAATTTTTTTCATTATTGGTATTTTTATTGTATAAATTCTCACATACAACGTGCAACAATCTTTCACAGACGCGGAGCGCTAATTACTATGTCACTTCCCGAGTATTCCGCTGATTTTTACATTATGGACTTTTTTCACAGCAGACATTTTGACTTGTCATAGTAGGAAAAGCACAGCTGAAATTGATAACCTTAACGATGGCTCAATTCCATCAAGTGTCCCAGTAAACTATTTCAGTGAGTCAGCATGCACAACACCAGGGCCTCTCCTAAGTGGAATGCAGCCATCATTAATGGTTTTGAATACACCTGTGCTTTTCCTACAATGACATGTCAACATGTCTGCTGTGAAAAAGGTCTATTACGGTGCATAACTTACTGGAACAAAGCTGAGCAACGTGTTGTTGCTGGTGACCAAACCACTGATTAAATATTACATTGAAGCGATACTGTTATTAAAGACCCGCTGTATAAGGCCCATATCATAGTGTTCCGTCTTACAGCATACTGTAATATTTCACCAAGACCAAAATAATATTATAAAAATAAAGAAATGAATACCATGACAACATCTAAACAAATGTTGATAGATGTAGTGTTATAGTTTTAAAAAGATCAATAAACAACAAAGCAATCTAGCTTCCCTGGCAAAAAAACAACATAATAACATTGAAAGAAATACATATAAAGCATGATAAGATCCCATGAATAAATGTTGATTAAAACAGCAGTTACAGGGCTAAAAATACCAATAATAGCAAAGCTGTATACAGTTTCTCTGCTGCAGCCCGACTGGCAGAAATAATTGTGCTGACGTGAACACGAAAGATGCTTCCCACTAAAATACTGTACATTAGTTTAAAAAAATGTGCTGACCATCACGAAAGAAATGAGATAAACGTGCCCGTGTACACAAATCAATAGATTAAATTACGTGAACATTTCACGAACTGCCATGAGACTAGGTTGCGTGGGCACGCACACATACATACACATGTATGCAAACCTACACAAAAAACAAACTTACATTATTTATTTCTGTCTATATCTTTAACAAAACTTTAAGCATAAAGATCACAGAAGGACATGTCTACAAAACTCGGCAGCTTTACGTGGGCCAATGACGTGTCGATACTAGATCAATGCATCTACTGTAACTACAGCACACCATGCTGGCACCACTTCAGGAGTTCAACAATCAGTTCTTATCCCATTCTACACAAATGTCGATAATAACTGATGACAAAATGTGTTGCTAGGTGCTCAGTTCTGTGTGTCAGAAGACTCACCCTATGGAGGCTCCACATAATTTTGTAGGGAATGTGGTTTGAGTCACTGGCTTAACGTGTGGTTCATGACCCAACTCTTGGTTCTTTCTTCTTGATGTACCGTATCATTCTATCGATCTGTCTGTCTCCAAATGCATTTTCAGATTTTGAGAAATCAAAAGGCTACACTGACAAATAGTGAATACTTCAGTCCAAACCAACAACACAGATTTATTTTTGTGTGTGTGTGTGTGTGTGTGTGTGTTTTTTTGTTTTTTTTAACCTTGAAACACAAAAATAAGATTCCTGTATATACATAAAAGAAGAGGTTGTGCAAGTCACATGGTGTGTGTGTAGAATAACTGATATATTTCGAAGTTCTGAAGAAAAAGATTGTGAGTGTTGTCTGTTTACTAAAGCCCCAATTAAGATACCTCGTCATGAGGTGAAGAGATCAAACAGAGGAGAAGAAACCATGAAGGCAAATGTCACACGCAGTCTAGAAAAATCTACTCAAGCTAGAGATGTGCTGTAATAAACTTCACAAAGATATCCAAATACCATGCTCTAATTATGTTATCAACATATGCCTCTATCATCAAAGTGAGCTTTTCATTAAAAAATACCACAATCATGTCATTTTCACTGTCTCTTATTCAAGCATAGACTAATCAAAGACCTGTTATGAATACATTGCTCCTCTGAAAAGTCGGGGCAAGCCTAGAAACTTTATTTGTGTTCTCTTGTGTTGTTCCAAAACATTTGCGCATAAAACATGGGTAAGAGCTCTGCTCGTGGACCAACTAAACATTCATTACACCCCATAATACCAGAGTGTTGGATAGAGCAAGTAGCAATTGTTTGTGCCAATTCATATATTTCCTTCTTTTCTACTTCTGCACCCCGGCACTTGTCACAAAGATGACAGAGACAAATCAATATTACCAAACAGTTTTTTTATAAAGTATGGAGACCCTGCACCATCTCTCAGGCTTTTTCGCTGATGAAAAGTTATACCTAGTCTCTCTATTTTCTCACAATAATTTATCAAAGCCAGATGAGTTTACCAGTATGTACATGCTAACTATCAATAATGGCAGTGGTTTTCCAAACTTTCCTTCTAAGATTTTTTTATTTGAATAATATTTAAGACAAATTACCTTGCAAAAAAGCCTGAAAAATAAACATTATTTTGTGGAGCAGAAAAATGTTTTCCTTCTTTCTATTTCATTAATCATTACCACCCCTCAAATTTATCTTGTAACCTTTGGGAGTACCAAGGTTGAGAACAACTGCTTCATAGAACTGAAAGGACTGATAGGCTAGTGTCATATTCACAGATTGGAAACTAGTAACCTGGTCTCCGGAATGAAACTGTCCACGCAATACATTGTATAGTTACAGTGTTCTATGTCCATGGTTTTCTTTCTGTATGTATGGAACAACAGTCTGACCAGTCGAACGACGAACGCCGTGTAACATGAGCTGAACTGTCACTTGAAATCTTCCATGGTCCGTGGTTTCCCAATGGGTCGATAGGAATTACATTTGTGAAATGTAATTACATGAAAATGCATGAATTATATCTGTTAAAATATATGCACGGCGTTCGACTGGTCAGATTGTTTTCCCAAGATGGCGATCGCCTGTATATGTGAACGGTACTGTCTTTCTAAACTATCTTTTTAATAAACTGTCTGTACACTTACAAAGTTCTCAATGCTTCGGTTTACATTTAGGGACCCTCATTATGCTACTGTGGAAGTGTGGTGCTATTTTAAGTCTTGTTAGTGGTATAGAAATAGCGAATTACTTTTTACTTTAGCCGTGCTCCGACGACTAGCGTTATAAGGTAATTAGCGGTTTGCGCCAAAACTGGTCACATTCGATTAGCATGAAAACAAATCCCAGAGAACGGTCGAACTTGGACAAGTGTTGTTAACCCCTAGGTTCATTTTGCACCGGATTTGTCCTTTAAGGCATAGGGTGTCCCTGCAAATTTCTTGGAAAGTCAACTAATTCGGGATAACAGTGTGGATGCAACAAACAAAACTTACCAAAATGCACACTCAAACAAAAACACTCAACACTGTATTTGTATTGTGCGCAAATGTTTACTGCCTGTTTGTGTTTATGAATAAGAGTTGTGTGTCAGTGTATGTGTGTGGTTGGGTCATTGCAGGCAGCCATAAGACAGTGAGAATCTGCCTGACAGACGGAGAGAGGCTGGGACAGTGACTGAGTGTAATGCCTTTAAGCATTCAGCTTTCAATCTAATGTCAGTGTTGGGTGAGAGGATCTGTTCCACACGTGGCCTGTAGAGGTCCCCATTGTATCATGACTGTGGGTCAGATGTGTGAGGCAGTGGGTGGGTGCAGTGGTCAGGGCTGCTACCACGGTCACTGTGTTTGTCTGATTTCTAGCTTCTCTAGCTAAACGTCACATTTGACACATTTTGAAATGTTAATTTTGTGCACGTAGTGAGGCAGTTTTTTATCATATTTTGGTAATACTGCAGAGAGCGTAAAAACATGCATATATATATATTTATATATATATATACACACACACTCACCTAAAGGATTATTAGGAACACCTGTTACATTTCACGTTAATGAAATTATCTAATCAACCAATCACATGGCAACTGCTTCGATGCATTTAGGGGTGTGGTCCAGGTCTAGACAATCTCCTAAACTCCAAACTGAATGTCAGAATAGGAAAGAAAGGTGATCTAAACAACTTTGAGCGTGGCATGGTTGTTGGTGCCAGACGGGCTGGTCTGAGTATTTCACAATCTGCTCAGTTACTGGGATTTTCACGCACAACCATTTCTAGGGTTTACAAAGAATGGTCTGAAAAAGGAAAAACATCCAGTATGCTGCAGTCCTGGGGGGCGAAAATGCCTTGTTGATGCTAGAGGTCAGAGGAGAATGGGTCGACTGATTCGAGCTGATAGAAGATCAATTTTGACTCAAATAACCACTCGTTACAACCAAGGTATGCAGTAAAGCATTTGTGAAGCCACAACACGCACAACCTTGAGGCGGATGGGCTACACCAGCAGAAGACCCCACCAGGTACCACTCATCTTCACTAAAAATAGGAAAATGAGGCTACAATTTGCACGAGCACACCAAAATTGGACAGTTGAAGACTGGAAAAATGTTGCCTGGTCTGATGAGTCTCACGTTTTGTTGAGACATTCAGATGGTAGAGTCAGAATTTGGCGTAAACAGAATGAGAACATGGATCCGTCATGCCTTGTTACCACTGTGCAGGCTGGTGGTGGTGGTGGTGTAATGGTGTGGGGCATCCCTTTTGCCTTCAGAACTGGCTTAATTATTTGTGTCATTGATTCAAGAAGGTGCTGGAAGCATTCTTTAGAAATGTTGGCCCATATTGCTAGGATAGGGTCAAACACGGTATTAGTATGGTGTTCCTAATAATCCTTTAGTTTATACACTTAAGCCCAGCTTAAGGACATGTTCATGTTTAAAAAGCAAATTCAGTCAGCCAGCTCACGTGCAGTGGATTATTATATCAACGTAGAATATGTACACTTTGAGGTTGGGTATAGGTTCGGACCTCATCACTCCCCACAAGGAAGCTTCCCGCATTGACATTGAACGTTTGGTATCGGCCATGAATTGTGTACTACAGAATTATCCAATATGAACATAATTCCTTCTGTTACTAGGCTAGTCTATAAGACGTGTGATTTTACAGAAAAAGAGGATGGAATGCATCCCGTTGCATGAGGTTAAATGTACATGAGCGACATTACAGAGGGAGAGACAGAATATAAACTTTGTTATTGTTGGTGTGTGTGAGCATGCTTTATGAACAGTGACATTGTGTGTTCCTGTGAATACACTCCCTTGAACAGAGTTTTCAAGGGTTTAAAGAGATAAATAAATTATAGTATAACAGCTGCTGCTTCCACTTTGATGACTACTGTTAGTTTTTTCTACTGGTGACTGTGTATGAGACTCGATACTGGAGACATATAGGACCTGTGCCGACCCAAATCACAGGAAAGAGAAGAAAGAGAGACGTTAGAGGGACAGTAAGTGACAGAGATGACATTAGATTATAGCGAGTGTGTTGGAAGCAGCATAAGAAGGGAAGAGCGAGATGGGAGACATGGTGACAGAGAGATGGAAATGACAGTGAGAGGAGCGCTGAGAGTGGATACTTGGGATGGTCGAGGTGGAAATGTCTATCTGGTGACATGTGCATTAGCATCTCTCAGGGGAAGAAGGCCATGACACTGAGTGGAGGTGACACAGTAAGACGTGTAGTGGCCAAGTAAACCACCATCAGCTACTCTCCAGTTACTTCTTCTTTCTCTCATGTAATCTGCCAGTGTTCCTCTCTCTGCAACCCCCTCATTTCATCTGTCATCTTCATCTGTCATCCATACCTTTTATCTCTCTCTCTCTGAACCCCTCAGAGGAATAAGCGCCAGTCCATTAGGCCAAAACTGCATCCTCTGGTAAAAAGTATTCTTAATGTAGTCTGCAAAAACAAATCCAAAGTTTTCTGACGATAACCTTCAAACTCTTTACGCGTCATCTATGCTATTTGTGTTCATGTGTTTAATATAACTTGATCCTCATTAATCTATGTAACAATATATAATAAATGTCCACAAAACTCTGTCAGATCTGTGTTATTTTACTTTTGCTTCAATATCTTCAATAATTAAGAAATACATGTAAGTATGCAGTTTTCTCTTTAAATTGATGTTATTACACAGTGGTGGTTTACTATTGGAAACATATTCGAATATTATGCAAATTGTGATTTTTCCTTGGTAAGATCTTGTGTAGGCGGGTACTGATTAGGTATGGACTGATTGGTATGTCCAAATATTGGTATTCAAAAAGAGATTATGTTGAATTAGTGGCAACATTTCACCAATGCTCCATTGGGTCTAACCAAGGAACAGTGAGAGTGCTAAAAGCAACACACACTGTACTGCACCAATTTCTATTTGTTCTGACTTATTTTTCTACAAACTTCTTCAAAATAAAAAAAGCCAAAATCACATTCAAATAAGCAATTCCGTCCCTCAAGACGTGTTCAATCACAGTTGTTCACCTGAAATAAAGCAGCAGTGATTCTGTTAGTCTATTTAATGCTGGTTGAATCTATCCATAGACATATTTTTTTAGATTAAAAGAGGAATGTTGCATGCACAGCTAGATTGGCAGCAAAACCACTATTTTTTTAATGAAACAGAATTCTAAACCCCTTTTTCTAAATACACAGCAATTATCCACATTGATTTTGTCTCCTTCAACAGCAAAGAAAAGAACAACAAAAAAGAAAAGAAAGAATATACATTCAAAATCTGGCTGATACAAAAGATAGGCAGTGGTCACCACAGCTGAAGTGGCTAGATGAGAGCTGTCACACTGCTGAACCGATGTCAGCAGTGTGTGTGTAAAGTCGGTCAGACTTTATGAGTAAAAATGTTTGTGTATAGTTGACTGTGTGTCCCAAGTGTTATTACGGGAAGGAGAAGGCTCCAGCACAGACAGAGCAACAGATGCCTGGGCAGCCTCTCTGGCCTCCACAAACAGGCACCATATTGACAGTCTAGATTCAGCATGACAATAGTCATAAAGATTGATTTATATACTTCACTTCACAGAAAAATGCACGTCTTTACTTTGCACTGACTGCTTTGTATATGTGTGTGTGTATGTGTGAGAGAGAGAGAGATGTTTTTTCCGCTTTGAAAAAGTGAACTTTAAATCATTCCTGCTAAGTGCTGTATTTCTGTAACACGTATTTCTGTAACACATACACAATATAAAACGTAATTTTAAGCTCAGAGATAAATTAAGACACACATGCACTCAGAAAGGAAGATAGATACACAGAAGAAGTGGGGATCATGGATGGATTGCATTCATTTATTTTCCTCCCATTTCCCTTATTCCCTCCACCACAGCTGGAGAAGCAAATGTCAGTGAGGTGTTAATTGCTGCCGCCTTGTCTCTGAAGCCCTGATCCACTAAAAGCACCAATATGTGATGTGTGTGTGCACTGTATGTGCTTGTCTGTGGGTTTGCAAGAGACAGAGATGAGTAACTGAGTATTTTGTAAAGTAAGTAGGGCAAGTATCAAGTAGTAAGGCAACATGATTCACTGACATAATAACGCTTAATAAGGAGTGAGGCACATGGTCAAAGCTTGTGAAGAACACATTATATCATTCTGCTCTCAAATGAATCTCCTTTTTCCAGTTTCCTTTCCTCCTCTCTTTTACTTTGTACTTTCTAGCTCTCTCTGTCTCTTTTACATAGACAAACAGCTCTCTTTCCATCTGACCCTGTGCAACATCAGCATGACACTGTTAGGTGATTACTCACAGAGGGAGCGAGATGTAACCGGCTACAGAATATCATGCAGCGCCACCTGATTAACAATCTGTCTGAGACGTGTTGTGCAGCGAATGCTTTCCTCCAGTGGTTTTGGCTGCGGCCTCAGAGGACAGCGAAGGGACAATGACTGGGGTCCAAGAGCACTAATGGAATCAGTCACTAGTGTGTGTGTGTGTGTGTGTGTGTGTGTGTGTGCGCACGAGAGAGAGAGTAGTGGGAAAGACATCTGTTAATGTCGAGCCCAAGGACTGCCGCTGAATGCTGGAAAATTCAAGTCAATGAACAACACACTCAAACAGATATCCACTTTTTTCACTTTCTCACCATCTCTCCTCTTGTTTGTGAATCTTACTGACTCAAATACTCCCTCTCACTTGCTCTCTTTGTGGCTCCCTCGCAACCTCCTCCACTGTTCCCCTTCATGTGCAGACATGATATGAGTGATGGTGAGCTGGGCCTGAAGTGCTTCAGTCACACTACTGTCTGCAGTAACAGTAACAGTGGCAAGATTCAGGTCATTTTGAAATATAACACACATTTTCACAAACAGCCACAAAAAAACTTTCCAAAGGTTCATGACTCTGCGAGAGCAAAGCATAGACAATGCATTTTGGGGAAATATTGGTTATGAAAGCTTTGCCTCTTCCTTGGAGTTCAGGACTGGGGAGAGAGAAAGAAACGGCAATAGTGGCTGAGGGAGACAGAGACAAAAATCAGACAAATAGAGGCAAATGCAGAGAGACAAGGGAGAGGCAGAGAATGAGCGTGACAGAGCATCTGTGTGTGCACATACAACCCCACAAGTGAGAGCGATAACGAAAGACAAAGATATGCAGAAAGAAAAACAGAAAGAAGCCACAGATGATTAGATCCTCAAGCTACTGGGGGTGTTTTTTGCCAACTTGTCCCGATGACTGGGTGAAACAGATGAAACTGCTCCTATTTGTTGTTGAAGAGCTATTTTCATGTCATTGCCTCTTGTTCTGTTTTCCTGGGGTCTGTGCTGTTATTGTTTGTCGACACTTAGAGATAGGGAACTTTGCCCCCTCCGGAACTGTTCCAATTCCATGTTCCCAGTTTGCTCATCAGTGTGTTTGTGTGTGTCTTTGTGCGAGTGCATTTGTGTTTATTGATGTGTTTGAGAGATATACATTTCAAAATGGTCAGACAAAAACAGAGAGTTTGGAGAGGGAAAACAGATAAAGGACATTGCAAAGCAAATCTGCAAAGCAAGTTCAAAGCAAGTTCAAGTATTATTTTCAGCAGTCTTTCAATGACCAGTAATTGACAAGGAAGAAATCATTCCTGCTGCAGGCAATCAAACTATTTAACACTTCTTCACTGAGTGACAGATACGACTCATAGACATCACAGCTGCACTAATTGCAACTTGCACAATAGGTTTGTTTACCTACAGCTTTATCAATACTATTTAAACAGTTTTTATTCCCAACTTATAGATATTTTAAACTATTTGTTCTTATATTCTATCCTATTATTATTTCATGTATATTGTATCCTTTTACTTCGTGTATATTCTGTATGTGTGCTGTGTGTCTGATATTTTTGCTGCTGCAACACCGGAATTTCCTATTTTTTTGGGATCAATAAAAATCTATCTATCTATCTATCTATCTATCTATCTATCTATCTATCTATCTATCTATCTATCCCACCTCTAACACGGGGCCCCACTCAAATAAGTTAAGGTAGTCAAAAGCAAAGATAGATAAAAATATGTGGGGGAAACGGGTGGAAGTAATGAATTACATTTTGTTACTGTAACAAAGTCATTTTTTGTGTACTTTTTGAGTATTTTCTTTTAAATTGGTAATTTTACTTTTACTTAGGTGGTTTTATCACAAGAACTTGGCTTCATTTCAAGTTGCATCCATTACAGAGTAAAAACAAAAGTGACATTCATTTGTAAGAATGAAAAAGGAGAAAGGAGATAAATCAGCAAATTGTTACACTACTGTGTGTGTGTGTGTGTGTGTGTGTGTGTGTGTGTGTGTGTGTGTGTGTGTGTGTGTGTGTGTGTGTATGTACACTCCCCCCTAACCTGTCGTGCCAGAAAATTTGTTAACACAGAACTATCTGAGAAGCCGTAATTGGAAACTATTTGGAAAAGGGCAGGCACTTTAAAAAAAATACCTGGCATGTGATTGGATGAACCATCTGTCTATCATGTCCACTGTTGTTGATTTGAACGAACAGTCACTGCTGTCACACACACCTAAACCACACCCCCGTAGCTGCCAGTAACTTTGTTACCGGACCCTGTTTGCTTCAGTGAGCTTGTTGTTCAGACACAAATGCATAAATACAAAATATAAACTGTTGTAAGCATGGTTACACCGATAGGAGCATGTGCGTTCACTCATGTATTGATCCAAGATACTGTATACACTATAACTGGATATTTATATACACAGTATTCCACTGCCTGTGTTAAAGTATAGAGAAAAAGATGCTCTCTTGCAGACATAAATCAGGGCTTCCCAAAAGCTTCAGATATGGGTCAATCAGGGGCTTTGTTTGTATGTATGTAACAACATAAACTGGAAAAGTTGCTATGTGACTGCAGGAAACTTTAATGGTTTGAAAGGAGTTCTTTGATTGCATAACAAAAACAGATTAAAAAAAACTTACAAGTACAATCTTTATTAATTTTGCCAGATTTGCCTCAGTCTGGATTGTGTCTGGTGTCACGGACATGTGTATATGAAAGTCTTGTTCCTGTACAAAACATTGGCAGAAGGAGGCAGAAGTTTCAACAAGGTGAAAACAGAATTTAAGCTAATGCTGATGCCTTCTGCCCATTTCTGGCCAACCAGTCAGTGCTGTCATCAGCTGGGGAGTGAATGAGCAGTGACTGCCAGAGAAAAATGACAAGCACCTAGTTAGCTTTAGAGAGCTATTGTGGTTTGAAATGTTCTTTTTTTACTCAGTGTCGTTTGCTGCTCTTTATTTTTGACAGGCAAGCTACCGCCTGACTGGAAGCTCCGATTTAAGGAGCTCATAGCCTCAGCTAATGAAAAATAAAAAAAAAAGATACACAGCAGTAGAATGGGTGCAAAGGAGAACTAATAAATTATGATTTTAGCATTGACATGCACATGTGTATACCACATGATGCAACTTTTTTCTAACCCCTCTTTTTCAATCAACAAAGTTGATGAGTGAGCTGTAATTGATTTGTACACCCACAGCCTTCCCAGAAATCCAATTGTCACCAGGAAACCTGCATTGGCTCAGTCATTTATAGCTGACTGAGAGTTCGAGTAGGTGTGTGTATTTGCCTATTTGTGTTTATGTGAGTCTGCTCATTAAGGTGTACATATTTACAAGTGTGTAACAATATGTGTCAAAGGGAGCCTGTCTGTGCATAAATGTGGTTATTGTCTATGTTGACCCTGAGGGTGAAGTGGATCTAAATGGGGAAGTGCTACTGAGTTGACAGATCAATTGCTCCGCTCTTGACACAGAGGGTAAATGGCCGCTTTTGTTTGTGTGCACTGTGGAGTGTCTGTGTGTGTGTGTGTGTGTGTGTGTGTGTGTGTGTGTGTGTGTGTATGAATGTGTGTGTGTGTGTGTGTGTGTTTTTTCAGGGTCAGACCGCCCATTAAGAAAACCAAGTCAATCACTCCAGATGGCACAATAAATCTGTTACAAATCTTCCCTATTGCAGAAATATATGATTCTACAAAATGTTACTTATTGCTGTGGAGTTGTAGAACTTTTTCCATAACAATCTAGTTTTTCAAATTTTTTTTGAAAATAACTCACAGAGACACATTTGAATTATTAATGCATTCGACTGGTCAGATAAGGCCTTGGTAACATGCATTTTTTATTGATTGTTGTTCAATTATGCACTTGTCAGTGGTAAGGTAGTTTAACCTTATGTGACGATAGTATGTGGATACACCTGTATTAAAAATATGTTCAAACTAAATGTAAGGAATGCCCGATGACTGCACTGGTGGAGCTGTCTGTGGGTCTATCCTTGTCTTATGTGTGTATTTTGTTATTTTATATGAGATGTGTCATGAAATGATAATGTATGTTTGGTTTTTGTCTTATAACTTTTATTTTTTTATTGTTTATGATGTTGTTATGTGTACTTATTATTGCATTGCCACATTTTCAAGAGACTTGTAAGGACCTCAGGAAGAATAGCAGGAGCTAATGAGGATCCTAAATAAACAAACAAACAAACCTTAGATACATTGAAAATGCAGCCTTTCGGATTTGTAGCACTATAGTCCCAACATTAATTCATCACCACATAGAGGGGAGCTGATATTTGTGTATGTCTGTGTTTGTAAATGTATTTGTGTGTGGCTACATACAGAGTGAGCTAATAAATGTACCATTTTGTGGTTATTAATGCATGCAGGTATTTGTATTCATGTACATTTGTGTGCATGTGTATTTTGATTAAAAAAAAGTATTCAGATGTTAACAATGGTGCTTTATGAGCTATTATCAGAACCAAACACATGAAAATGAATGACAAATGACAAATGAAGACACACAAACACAACAAGAATGAGGCAAAGAGATAACTCAAGCAGATATGGTATCTCATATAACAATTGTGTGGTAATACATCACTGTAAAATAAAAGATCAAATGTGGATCACAAAAAGGTTTTCAGTGTTTTAAAACTGGTGCCTCTGCCATTCGCACTACTCTGACAATACAAGTGTCTGCTGCTTCCTGCTGTTTTGTCATTTAAGCTACTGTAATTAGCTGTAATGTTGTCTTCGAAACATTCCAGATGAACCATCATTAGGCCTACAAGACTAATGTTTCAATTAATTGCATTTGTTATGACATACTATAATATGGCATTTTTATGACATTTTATGACATATGTAGCCAGGTGAAAAATGGGTAGTGTTATTTTGGGCTGGTAAAATCGGTTTACCTACAGGGGCGTTTCTAGGACTTGAGGAGGTTCAGGGCTTAGCCTGGACCCATTTAAATAAACTGAATGCAATGCAAATCTGCGTTTGGCTTGCCCAGCTTGTTAATAGCTGGTGTATGTTCATTTTAGCTGCCCAGTTTGTAGATGTTATTTAGATGGCACCAACATTTGGCCTAATCATAACTGGTCTGGCAACCCAAAGGCCAAGGTTTTGTTTCCTGATTGTGTTTTTGAGCATTTTGAGCATTAAACACTTCATTTCCTGCATTCTGGTGAATCACTCTGCTGGAAATATCTTAATGTAAAGGGAAACATAGATTACAATCCAAATATAAAAACATAATGGAATATATTGCAATAAGGCTCTTAGGCATTCTGTATTGCTTTCAACTATTTATTCTCCTTTGGATCAACTTTTCTAATTATATCTGAGTCAGTACACATGTAGCCTAGGCATCATTTATTCTTCCCTCCTCTTTTGCATCTTTTGTTGAGGAAGTAGCCTAACCTCCTTAAATGTGCATATGACAATTATTCACCTCAATGATACATTAATTCATTTTAATTTATTAATAAACCCCTGGACTGTAATATTTCAGATGTTTGAGCAAGATTTCTGCTTATGTCCAAAACTTTGTGTACATTCAAGATAGAACTCATCCCATCTGTGTTCTCTGAGATTTGGGTTGTGATATTTTGAGAAAAATAAAGTTTAGAAGTTTTAGAATAAAGTCACTATATTTTAGAAAATAATCTACCTGCACCATAGTCTGCTGTGCATTATGTGATTGCTCTGCTGCTATGGTAGATCTCAGACCTCCTGACAGACACAGAGCCCCGTTTTAGCCTCTGGTCTCTGAATGAGCGAACGTTTAGGGAAGTGGCTGAACGCTGCTCTACATCGGAGGTGGAAAACCGAAACTACGGCAGAAATACACAGAACACGGAGTTGAAAAGGAGGTCGGTTTCTGTAGAAGTCTATGAGAAAGTGACCCACTTCTCGTCTTCAATGAGTTTATGGTCTCAATTGCTAGTTTTAAGTCTTCTGCAACACAGAATGATGTTCGTTTTTTGAATTACGGTCTCGTTGATTTTAAAATCAGCGATAAAGCAGGAGGTGTTTTAGGGCGTGGTTATGATGTGATTGCTAGTGAAAGTGTGTAACGTAACGTAGAGTAGAGTGATTAATATACAGTCTATGGTCAAGTGTGATATCCCCGCCACGCTGAGAGAAGGGCTGAACAGTGGGATAGCATCAATGTCTGTAAGGTGATGTTGGTAAAAATTAATTTTGTTCATGAATGTATATCTTTAATGACTTAATGCACTTTTGTAGTCAATATGCTGTAACTGGAAACTGTATTATTTGGCAAATGTATTTAATTGTGTTTCATTTCCTTTTTTTTTGTATTGTATTTAAGAAGCCAACCTCTACTGTTGTCTAGTGTCAAAAATATTGAACGACCACTAGCAGATTTGTGCTACAGTAAGAGCCCAGGTTAGGTTTTGCCAGGGAAAGTGTTTCAGGGACGGGTGTCGTTCACAGACGACATATCCGTAGTTTCACTGTTTTCACTGGTGATGTTAATTAGATCCAGAAATTGAACAACAGGTATTGTGTTTCTGTTATCATTGTGAGCAATTCACTCTCCCAAGATTAGAGAATTAATGCTGTGCCCCTGGTACAGTCTGGGAATGAAAAACCCACAAATAATAATTTTGTGTCTGGTCTCATCATTTTCTATCAGGCCACATATACTATACTATAACTTGTTTCTGACATTTCATATTTCCATTCACATACTGCTATACGATGGTGGGTCGTCCATTATGGACATGATCCTGGCACGACCGCAGTTTCATTTGGTAAATTATGACACTTTTAATGCAAAGTTAGCATTGTTTGAGATGCATGTGTTATGACAACTTGACATTAACAAAGACAACAATCTCTGTGTTATGGCAACTTGACATTAGGTAAAACAATATAACCTGTCAATGTCTTTGTTATGACAACTTGAAAGTAACCTAGACAACCTGTCTAAATATATCATAGCAGGCATAGTTTATGTGTTAACATAAAGCTCATGGTCAGTGTCCTCACTCAGAGTAAACATCTGTATACCTGTATGTTTACCTCAGGACAGCACATCAACAGCACTGGTAGGCAATCCATACTGGTGATGCTTCTTTTGGTTGACATGTCCATGTCTTTAGATTAAGTGGATCATGCTAATTTAATGCAGCAGATCCTGGACAGTGCACTGTGCCCTAAATATCACGCTGGAGAGACAAAGGGTGATGGCAATGGCATGTGCGGCTTTTGGATTGATGCAATGTCAGGATTGCCCCAAGGAGGTGTGGTTTCCTCCCATTTGTTCCTTCTGCACTCAACCAGCTGAGGCACACAATGTTCAAGGATACACCGGACAGTGAATGTGAATATGATATAGGGCTGGCATTTTAAAAACCCCTTCTTCAAATATCTTGGAGGACACCTCTATGGCTCAGGAGACAAAGAAAAAGGATACATGAGCATCAATCAACAATATCTTGCTAACTGGAGCACACACCTTTACACTAGTACAGGTACTATCCAAATCAAAGTACCTTGACTATCACTTAAAATAATGTCCACAGACAGAATTCTAAATACATTATGAAAAACATAATACTGGCATGCTTGAAAGTCACCATGCATTCTTTCAGATGATGAATCAGTGCTATGCATTTTGAAACTGGTCAATTAAATGTTGGTTAATTTAATATGTCTAGCCCCTCTGTTTTACTTCTGTGATGGTACAGTTTGAATATGCTAGTTTAGCTTTAGTTCAGCAGTTTGGGAGTGACTATAAATGGATGGAAATCCGTGCAAGCAAAATAAAACAAATTTGTATTTGTTTAAGTGTGTTTGTGTGTTTGAGGGTTAATGTAAATTAGTGTTATCTCAGCATTTTCTCTGAATATATATATAGATCACCAAGCTAAACAGGGACAACAGCGGTTCTATTCATACGTTGCAACACAATCTCAATTACCCGCACTAGTGGGCATAATACGAATGGAAAATGTATGCAAATATTTTTAATGCACTGTTACCATAACTATCACCACCTCCTCTGTTTAAACAGTTGGTGTGTATGTGTGTGCATGTCTTTATGTGTGGATGCTTAAAGTTAAAAGTTTGTGGAAAATTCTTTTCTTGTATCAAGGTTGAATTACAATGAGATTTGCTGTGAGGGTAAAAGGTTTTGTAACGCATCTTGTCTCCCATGATGTGTAGCTGAGCAGACCACTGAATCTTCTGAGGAGAAATTCAATGTCACAACAAACAAGACAAGATTTTTGCGTCAGAACAAATGAAACCAGAAGGAATGAGGAAAAAACAGAGAGAGAGGAAAAGAAAAGAGAGAGAGAGATAGAGAGAGAGAGAGAGAGAGAGAGAGAGAGAGAGAGAGAGAGAGAGAGAGAGAGAGAGAGAGAGAGAACAGAAGAAGAGGATGGACACCAATCCTCTTGAGCCATTTAATCCTTGTGGTTCAAAAAGGGAAACCAGGGTGAACAGTTTGCTTAAACTGTTTCTCTGAAGATAAGTCAATCTAAGAAAAAGATTGGGAACAAAATGAGGGAAAATGACAGTTGCAGGCTGCCTCTTGAATGATGACCCTCTTGTGTCTTCTCTGAAGATGTGGAGAAAGCTCTTGTCTCACTCAGGAATCACAACCTCGGTTCAGTCAAAAGATGGCACTAGCACCACACCTCTACACCTTAGCCTTTTATTTTACAGTCAGAGAGAAAGTGGGGGGAACAGAATAAAAGGAAGGGGATAAGCAAAACGATGGAGAAACTGATGCATGGAACACACTGAGGAAAGGTATAAGGGGGAGAAATAAAGTGAGAAAGACTGCGAGAGAGACAAAAACCCTGGGTGTTGTTGCTTAAGAGCCGGTTTTAGCAGGTAGCATAATTGATTTAGAATAGCAGAGTGAGCTAAACATGGGCCCAATGCTCAAGCGGGGGGTAGGAACTAATCTTCCACTGCCGGTGGGGAGAGAAGGATCATTTTAAACTGCCGCTCCCCCTGGACTTCTTTCTAAAAATGTGAAGTGACTTGAAACTCCTCATCTACAATATAGCCAAAGCAGTGAAGCGAGGAAGCACATTCCTGCTGGGCACAAGTGCTGTCACAATCACTTAGGATGTTTGCTTCGGTTCGAGGACAGTATGTGAAGGTGGAGAGAAGGAGGTGAAGACAATGCTCGTTCTGACAGATGGAGTCCCTGATTGTTTTCCTCTGTCCAATGTCTTCCAGTTTCACTTCTAGAATACCTTGCAAAGTTGCAAATTGAGGAAAGTGGTGGATTTTATTACCTTACATTTCTGCTCAATCTAGTCTTATTGTGGTTTGCATAAGACCCTATGAAAGGTACACATATTTGTATCTGTATTTGTATATTGTAAGTGCTGACCTTTTTCTATATTGCTACTACAATTTTTATAATCACCAATACATACATTTACCCAATTATTATTATCTATTACGTTAAGTTTAGCTATAATGGATTCTTTTTAGTCAGCTTGTGCTATGTTCAACCTGTAAATTTGAGCTTTGCTTTCTCCATCAGTTTGGTTCCTTTTGGTCCTTCTATATGAGTTCCCTGTGTTTGATTTTTCTGTGCCTGTATCGAGTGACTGTGGTGGGTGTTTCCCCTGACCCTGCCCTCTTTGTCTCTATCCTGAGCCTCTACCCAAGACTGTGTCACTGAGTTCTCCACACAAGTGTATTATTCTCAGTTGTCTGCTTGAGCCTGTTAGTCTCAGCTCTCCACCCAAGCCCGTTACTGTCAGTTCAATTCTCGGGCAAACAACTCTCTCTGGCCATGAGCTGCTTCCCTTGACTTGTTTTTTACTCTTCTTTTGCCCTGAGCTCCTGTAATTCCTCCCCTGAACTCCTCCAGCATCTAGTTTCTCTGAAACCTTGTCTAGTATGTCCGGTCTTTCCCCATCCAAATTGCTGGTTCAGCTTGCTTGTCGTTGTTGGGGCTGTGGCATTTGGCTCCTCTGTTTCCCCCACATTAGTCAGACAAAATGGCCTACAGACTTTGAACAACTCTTGATCAACTCCTACCTGATTTGTCCTCACTGACTTTTTACCCAGTGTGCTTTGTTTTGTTGTCTGCTTGTGGGTCCATCTTCTACAAGCCACTGTCATACTGTCACAAGTCATTGTAATACCAATTGATGATAAGTCCACAAATAGCCAATTTGCCGTTAATAGTTTTAAAGCTTCAAGTGCTTTAGCTCCTAGGAGGTCATCTGATTTTACAGAAATAACATGATCAGGACACAATGTAGTCGAAATGGAACATGAGTGAGATAAATAAAGTGGCATCTGTGTTTGTGATGCTAGTAATGGCAGTTTAATGAGTGTGATAATGATGATCTAATTTGACAAAACATTCATATGTGACTGCAGGGGTATTTTTTTCTCTTCTCCTTGGCTCCTCTTTCCCTAGCCATGTTGCAGCATTTTCAACTGCTGGTCCTCACATTTGCATCTATTACCCATTTGGTTTTCTCTCATAAGCTATCCGCCTTTAAAGCACCCAACTTGCCTTTTCTTCATCAAGTTTACTCTTCTGCATTTACAACCAGTCTGGTCTCCTTCACTGATGGATTTATTCTCCTCTTCCCCATGCCCCCCATACCTATCTACAACTATTGGCAAATGGACCCTGTGAACTCACTTGATTTCTTTTTTTCACTCCACTCACTGTTCCTCTATTTTCACTCTAGATCTTTAACCCTCCCTTCTTCCCAAAGTCTCAACGCTCTCTCCCCAATTTTCTCAATACCCGCTGACCACTTGAAAGTCCAATTCCGTGTCAAAAAGTTTAACAAATAGGCCTTTCAGTACACTCGGTGTCTGGAAACAAGCAACTGGCTGGGAGCTAGGAAGTGTTTGAACACCATTTACTCAGGTGGCAGCTCAGTTGTCCCCAAACTTTTGGTTTGGGAACACCTACTTTTTGAAGGTCCATGTTTCCTTCCCTGCCCCCTGTGTTCATTTTATTTTTGCCCTGAGCTGAAATACTCAACCTTCAGACATAAATCTAGCAAAACCAACTGATTTTTTTTTTCTCATCTCTTTTTTTTCCACTCGTTTTTCATTTTTCTACTTCTGCTCTTGCTGTGTTCCTCTCTCACCAGTCTTCTCTCATGATAACATTGTTATGCTTTTCTCTACTATCCATCCTTCTTCCTTTTGTCACTTAATGTGGCTTCCACCCCACCCACATTCTCTCCTTCACCCCCACTGTGTATTTTTTATCAAATACTAAATCATGCCATTATGACCTAAATGCAGAGGATTATTGTGAAATATAGGTCAGTGCTACAGTATGCATTACAAAATCACAAAAGTAATCAGTCTTACAGTACTTAATTTTATAGCTAGAAATAGGATGTTCAAAACAATAATTTTTAAGCTGCTGGGGCTAGTTTTCATTTATACTGGGCCATGTGGTAAAATTCCAGGACAGCCAGATGCTGTATTGAAATTCAATGTCTCTGTAAAATTGCCTTCTAATCACACAGGAAGTCACACATACAGTACATTTCTGTTTGTAAACCTCTTCTGTCCTCCCTTTGTTTTTCTGATCTCGGCTTCTCTCCTTCCCATTCTCATTGTCTTCATGGGGGACATTGATCGATGTGCTGCTCTAGCAGACTGTGACGAGATTAAGAACTCTGGCCTTAGGGTGCTGTGTGTGTATGTGATGAACTCAACTGTTAATTGTGTGGGTGTTGCACTTATTTGTGTGTGTGTGTGTGTGTGTGTGTGTGTGTGTGTGTGTGTGTGTGAGAGAGAGAGATGTACATATACTCCACCATTTGATGTTAACTTGACTGAAGAATGTGAGATATGTTATTCTGAAGTGTGTTTTATGTTATTTTGTCTGTGTATATTCTGAATTTGGTGCTTGTGTGTATGTGCAGAAGTGTGTGAAGGGTGTTTGTAACTGTCAAAATAATGATTCTACTACTCAGTTTCTTGCTGCTCTTGAAGTGAACTCAGTCAAGAGTCCAGTTTTGTCTCACAGTGTGCGCACACATACACACATACTTATGCTTTCTCTGTTTGAACCAGCCGTATTGATTGCTCTGCTATCGAAACTCCCGTTAGGAGTTTGCACAGCTCTTAGCTCATTGCTTTCACCCCTCTCAAACAATGTTTAGCTGTTGTTTCTCTGGGCAAAGGTGAACATCAACATTTATAAACATACACACACTTCGTCCGCATATGTGCCACTCATTGCCAAGGTAGATTACACACGCACGCACGCACGCACGCACGCACACACAACTGTTTCACATAAATAATGTCTGTACATATATGACTTGATGTATGGACACACTTGTGTTGCAGTTATAGCAAAGATCCTCTATACTAAAGATAGCTCATTTCTTGCACCGCCAATGTTTCTATCATTTCTACGCCAACTGAGTTATCTCAGAAGTTGCGCATACACCTGCTTTGGTTTCTGGCTACTGTTTTACTGACCTACAGCTATCTATATTCAGTCATAGAGACACCTCCACTGCAGACTTATCCTGGTTTTAAGGGACTGGGATATGGGCTTGTTCAGGATTTTAAAACAAACACATACACATAATACCAGCATGCATGTAAACCCGGTCTCCTGAGTGAAAGTCCTGTGTTGTTTGACCAATCCACCACCCCAACCAACCTCCCTATACAGATTTCTTGGGCTTTCATACTACTCGCTACAGCATAAATTGACACGCAATTGCAAGGTAATGTAAGTCAATGGAGGCCAAACGGCATTGATAAACACGCTAAATTATGTGTCTTGATAACACGCCAAAATGGCATAAGAATTGGCATGTCATACATACATCACTTATTGAGATCAGTCTGAAAATGAAGATGTTACTACGTCACCAACTTAGGTCCCTAAAAGTCGGTTAACTCTTGAGCTTGCCGGCGTCATATACGATGCTAGCAACGCCAGCAACGCCAGCGACCTTACCTTATGTCATATTTAACATCTCCAGATCAATACAGTGCAGAGACTTACTTTTATGTTTAGAAGCAGAGAAATGCTGTGTCAACGAGGTCCTCAATTGTAGGCCATCCAGGAGCTTTTGAATCCATAGTGGAATTACAGTGTATTTGTAAAAATAAATAAATAATTATGAATCCAAAAATCAAGTCACGTAATCTCCAATATCTCCACATCGCTTGGAGCTAGCCTTGTTCTGTGTTTTTAGCATGATAGCTAACACTAGGGCCTTTCCAAATAGGGTGCAATCGTAGCCCTTCCAGAAGTTTAGTAATCCGGCCTGGAACTTCAGTGATTTTTCAGAAACTTTGCACAATAATTCCAGAATGGTAAATCCACAACTGGATGGTTATTTAGTCATCGTTTCGTATTTAAAGCAACCATTTACTGTTAGTCACTTGGCTGCTGACTGTCTTGACTGATGGCTGTGTCAACCAATCCCATGAAGTTATGTCAGGAGAAAGGGAGCTTGCTCAGCCAACAGATAACCCTAGCCCGATACAAGAAGATACAAGAGAAGATTTCTATGACCACTAAAGGTTGCCACATTACAACAAACATAAATATAGGTTGTTATAAGCTGCTGGCACAATCCACCTATACTGTCATTTTCTGGGTAAGGACGGTCTGGGGTTTCTTATGTGTGGAGTTTGCATGTTCTGCATATGTTTCTAGGACTATGTTTGAATATGCATGCAAACACAGACACACACAAGCCTACAAGCACACAGTTATTCTGAGTAAAGGCAGAAGATCAGATAGTTGTTAGTAAGATGAGATCAAAGGCAAGGTGGAAAAGGCATAAAATTATTCCTTTGACAAATAATGAATGCTGCGTATGTGTGTGCCTGTGTGCAAGGTGCTTTCTAGATACTTAGTGTTAAAATGAGCACAGGTTTGCAGATTACTGTGCAGCCAACATTCCATGAAGGTTCCAACTTAAACAGGTTCAACCCTAGTGACTTTTAAATATATTAACATCTTGCCAACTGATTTACCAAACATTTTTTTCCTAACCTTACCTAACCCTTGTTTGTACAATTACAAAGTCCACAATTAACTCTCTGAAATCTGTAAGATGCATTTGAAAGCTCTGAAAGCCATGAAGTAGACCTTTGAGCTTAGAAACATGAATTTCCATGCACTTATCTTTGCCAGCTTGTAAAATAAATGCTGGGTCAGATGCACAGAACAAACAAACTTTTTTTAATGGATGCCAGTTGTCACTCTGCATGCACAAAAAGAGCAAAATTCACCTGCTGTGAATATATCATGAGATCTACATACCACCCAGTGCTTCACCTGTCAGATTAATGAGACAATGCATCAGAGGCTTACTGTTAGGTCAAATGTTGCAAATGCCATCAAAATTGCTTCAGATCCCTCTTAAGTGGTACCAATTACTATAAGGAGACACACTTTTAGAAAGTTATCAAAGAGAAGAAAACATTTGCCCAATCAGATCCACCAGAACCATCCAACAACATGCAAAGGCATACTGTGAGAAAAGAAATCCCAAATAACATCTGACTTTACCAAAAGGTAAAAAACAAAACCCTAGACAAAAAAATAGCGTATTGTATGCAAACAAGCAAGGTACACCAGGGGTCCGTTTCAGAAAGCAGGTTTAGTGAAATCTCTGAGTTTCCCATCTCAGGGTAAATCAACTCACGGTTCAGTGTTAGACTCAGAGTTTAAAGCTCCTTCCTGAAATGGGCCCCAGCACAGATTTAGGGGCAAATAAAGACCTCAAGCTATTGCTGACAGCTGTTATAGTTATTCTAGCCAGCAAATCAAACGGCATCTCCTCAGAAGTAAGTTTCTTCAAAGCAAAAAAAAAAGGCTCCACAGAGCTAATCACCCTTCATGCTTTTCAGTAGTTATGAATAATGAATAGGTGATTTGTTTGGAGTTTAATGTTTAGCAATCACACTGTCAGAACAGGTGTTGCAATACATAAATGGCAGTTATCTCCAGTGAAATAAATAGCTTCAATTATACAGTACTTTAGCTGACAGACTTTATTGTACTCTAATTGCTTCAGTTCCTTCTGTCTTCTTATTAACTCACAAATTGCCTTCTTTTTCTACTTTCTAAAGACATTTTACACCATTGTTAGAAATAGGTTTTTAATCAAATGAACAATGTCATGCACATGAATATATTACTACCTAATGTATCACTGTTTTAAACTAATTAAATTGAAAATGGCATTGATCCCACCCGTTGCTAGCTGTGCGAAACTTTGGAAATTGGTTTCTGACAATTAGCTGCAGTTTTACTATGACTAATCTTGGGAAGATTTGTGTTATCATCTTAACATCTACAATATTTTGAACAAAACCTCAATGTGTCCCCAATAATGCTGCAGTTGTGACAGGGAAATTGTGACTTGAATTGGTTTCTAGAAGCAGAAGTGTGTCCACAGGCGTATGCTCAAGGAACCACTACTATTATTGTTGGTAAAGTACAGTTCTGTGTGTACGTAAGTTGGTGTGTGCCAGTGGAGTGTTACATGTGTCAGTGTGCAAAAAGAGTGTTGATACAGATAAAGCAATTTAGAAAATAAGAAATCTTAATTTTGTTGTTGATTATTGCTTGGTATGATGACACAGCCCTCCCCTGATTATGGTGTCCCATAATGAAACATTCTCGGCCTTATTCAAGCAATATTACACAAAAGGGTGTGCTTTAAAGATCACTCTCTCCCATTTCAAATACCAGTTAACTTGCTTGGTGTTTTTCAGATAGTTCTGCTAGCCCAAAAAGTTGACCGGGACATACAGATTTAATGTATTCATTTATTAAGTTATTATTATTATTATTATTATTATTATTATTATTATTATTATTATTATTTATTTAAAGTGTTGTGCATTACGTACAAGAGAGGATTCAAGTTACTTTCTATCAAGGCCAACTTCAACTTCCCTCTGCCTACTTTCTCTGCTGTTATGTATCCTGCTGACTTGGCTGTTGAAAGGGAGCAGCAGTGGACCATTTACAGTGAAGTAACTCACTGGCTGTGAGGTGAGTCAAGTGGCAGGAGGCTAACAAGGTCCTGTTAAAAACAAGTGGGCTGTCTGTTGAACTCTGACAGCCCTGACCTTTTTATTTTATACTGTAAGAGGCTTTCATTAGAGTGTTGTGAGATGTGCGTGTGCACTTGTGTGTGCGCTTGCACAACATGAAGGCATCTCGTCAGAAAGTGCTGTAAAAGATGGTGTTACCGTTTTGACGGTATGATTGACAGGCAGGTAAGCAGGGTGGGTGCAATTTGGCATCTGACTCCGCAGCAGCTGCTTGTACATCACGTGTGTGTGTGTGTGTGTGTGAGTGTGTGCCTCATTAATGATTGAGTCTAAGGAGAGAGTTTTTCAGATCAAACATTTAGCTGAATCAACAACTGCTGAGCTCATCAGACACAGATACACACACACACTCACGCATGCATGCATACACCGTAAAACATTATACTGTAGCTATCTTCCACATCTTGATCCCTAAATCCAGGAGGCTTGTCAATGCCAAACAGAGCTTATGAAAAAAGCTTTTCAAGTTTCTGAAAGAAGTGCTGAAGAAGTAAGTGCATTAGGTCCTGTCTGTGTGCATTCAAGTGTCTCTGTGTGTATATGCAGCATACACATGAGGTCATTCCGTTTCTGTCCATTGTTTCTTCAAATTGCAAAATAAAATATGTTCAGTGCTATTGTGATCTTGCAGGTTATTTTCACATTTCTATTTTGAAGAGCCCCACACGCCTGGAATCATGACTCTCACATAACAGGCTGGCAGTTTACTTCCAACAAAATGAAACTTAGCATTTTCACGTGACGGCGCGTCAGGGCCTTTCCGGCGCCCAGCATGCCAGTGTTATGTTGTTAACTGTTTCCATGTCCATATGTGTTTCCCCATACCTAAATCTAAACCAAACCCTAACCACGGAGGGGGGTGCTAAGAGAAACAATTTGAACAGAAGGAAAACACTATTCGATCAGGAAACAGACTTCAACACAACACCTGTTCTGAAAAAAGAAGGCCGAACTTGACCGGACGTCACCCACTTCGACAATGAATTTAAAACGACACATCAAGTAGAAGAATAAAGCATAGTGTCAGCCTAACTAAGATACTCTATCAATAGCATTAAGCACATACTCTACCAAACGGAAGTTACGTAAGAGGAAAGTTGATGATAACAAGATGACAACGCCCCATCAGAAGTTAGTTAATCTGCAATTCTGTTCGTCAAACATATAATAGTATGTGTAAACACAGGTACCCCAATCTGTTAAGTTCTGGAACACACACACACACACACACACACACACACACACACACACACACACACACACACACACACACACACACACACACACACACACACACACACACACACACACCTTTTTGTTTGTTTTATGTCCTATTGATGAAAGGCTGTCTCTGGGCCTTGTTTCTGTCATATATCTGTTCTGGTGTTTTGTTACCACACATAACCATAAAAAACTAAAGGAAGAGCATTTATAGCCTTTGTAACTCAGCGATTTCCCAACAACAAATAGGGTTATATAGCAAGTCTTAGTGGTAAACTGCTAGCTATGCATACACACACATGCACGCACGCGCGCACACACACACACACACACACACACACACACACACACACACACACACACACACAACTGTGGGTGCTATTGGGGGGAATTGTTGGGTCTTTGTAAATTATAGAGTGTGGTCTAGACCTACTCTATCTGTAAAGTGTCCTGAGATACCTTCTGTTATGATTTGACACTTACAATAAAATGGAATTGAATTGAAATTTAACTGTGAATGCCAATTAAATATAAAATACTGGATATGCACCAAGCAAAATGGTGCTAAAATACATCAGACGGAAGGTAGGCATGTCTTCACTGCTTTATTTAATATGACTGCTTGCAGTTACTGTAAGTTAACTTAACTGACACACCTGCAGATGTTTCCTGAGGTTGGACATCGACATTTTTGTTAATAGCATTTTGACCGCTGGCAAACATTCTTTTCATTGCACAGTTAAGTTTGAATGCTTCTCAGATTTTTGTATGAAATGTTATTGTATTTCCAGCACTGGAACGCGTTTCTGTCCGTAGCCATAGTGGCAACTCTCAGACAGCTTGAGGGGCAATTTAACAGACAGGTGGTGCTGCAAATTCAAACAGAAGAACCAATCAACAGCATCAGAATAGCGTCAAACTAAACGGCTGTGGCTGGAAATGGCAAAAGAAGACAATGTGCACATGAAAAACATGCAAAGCAACAAAAATGTATATTATTCAACATATAGCCTAGCTTTTTACAGAAAATATTCAGATGTAACCCCCAATGTAATCATGAGCGTAGGTAACTGTAATTTAATTACACATGTTTTCCCAGTAACTAACGGTAATACTTTATTTTGTAAGTAAATTACATAACACCGTTACATGTAACTAGTTACTCCCCAACACTGGTAGTAGTTTTAGTATTACCAAAATGACTTATTTGAAACTTATTTATTTGTTTGTTAAACTTTTCAAGTAGTATTTTCATATAGCTGCACATGTTGGGTGGTAGATATTAAAATGTCCATCTCATTAATGTGGTCCAGAAAGCACTGATGATTAATATGTCTGTATCTCCCTGTGTCTCTGATTTCAGGATGATCAATTATTTTGTGTTTTGAGATGAGATAGTTTTAGTTTAGTTACAGTGATGTAGAGATAATTGGCTTAATGATCTGTAACTTTTGCTTGCTGATTAATTTCATAGATTTTTTTTTTCACTGTTTCTTTTCATTTTTCCTTGGGTACTTGTCCTTCAACATCCCTTGCTGTGTTTTTTTTATTTTATTTTATTTATTTTTTTATTTTCTATTCACCCAAATATCCCATAATATCTTTTTTAACCTTTTTCCACCATCCTCTCTTCCTCATACATATATATATATATATATACCTCCTAACACATCCTGCTGCTGCAGGCATGATGGAGAAACACAGCAGCAATAACTCTGAATGGAGCTTTTTATTTTCCAAATCTCCCGGACGTTAACATGATGCTACCCGCTAGCAGGCTAAACGGGTGGCAACTAACTGCAGACCTGTCAGCATCGTAGAGGACTCGTGTCTTAAAGACGTACTACGTTTGACCTGTCTCGTTGCCGTCGAGGGAGACAGTAGTTTCACCATACACATACCACACGGAGAAAGCAGCCACACTGGAACCGCTGCAAGGTGCTGCAAACGCTGTCTCATTAACCGGTGATCACTGGACGTCAGTGAGTAATCAACATTATTTAGGAGTTACTAAACACTATATTGACTCTGGTAAGGATAGGGATTTTTAGTTTTTTAGTTAGGTACTTGGAGGAATTATGCAATAATGACAGATTCACACATTTTTCTTTTGTTTACAGTAAATAAATAATTACAAATCTTAAAATCAAGTTCATAAAGTAACTTTCTTTGCATTCATTTGATTCCCAATCAAGATACACAGGTAAGAATTGCTTTCCATTGTTAATATGTACTTAAAAACTGTTCTGAAATGCAAAATAATAGAATTTTAATCATGTGATAAAATATGCGATTAATCGCGATTAACTATAGACATTCAGCGATTAATCGTGATTAAAAATGTTTAATCGTTTGAAAGCCCTAATATATATATATATATATATATGCATTCTCTTGGAACTCCCCTCACACTGAAAGTGCAGCACCTTGCAGTACTCACACACCTATGAGAGTCTTCCTTTTATGGTGCAAACACTCTATCTGAAGAAGGAAAAAGAGAAACAATGACTTATTCATAAGGAGCTAAAGAAGTTTGACATTGGAGCAAAAGTCTTCCTGCAGAAAATAATTTACTTTTAAACACAAACAGACACAGTAAGTCTTCTACTGACTGAAAAAAAGGAAAAAAAAAGAGTAGCAAAGGCAGTTTGACTTCATTATGCTGATTTTTGAATTGAGTGATATGCTGTAGAGTACATCAGTAGGAATTAAATCCGTCAAACGTATGTCCAATGAAGCTTCGTCTTTGATGTGGTTCATTGGCTGTAACCACTCGTCAGGCCTGTTTGTCTTCCATTCATCCTACCCACTGATTATTCACTTTAGGATGCTAGCGCCTCCACGTCTAATTAATTCGTAAAGCATATTCTGCTGCCAATTTCACATTTGTGTTAGTCACAAAATGAAAACAGACTGAACACGTGCTTTAAACACATGGATACATCTGAATTGCACATATACCGCACCCTATTGACAGACCCACACAATCTCTTTCTGCCTCATCCACGCAAACGATTAAACTCAAACTACAACACACACTCAAGAGCTCACACAGTGAATATTTAAGCATACTCCTGTAGTGTGAGTAGAGTGTTTGACTAATTATTTAAACCAGGAGTGTCCAGGGCCACTCGCTACCATCTTCAGCCTTCCTCTGTTATATTAATTCCTAATAAGATGTAATTTTTCCATGGTGCCATTCACCACTCTCCCACTGAGCACACTGATGAGATGTTTGACATTTTCAAAACATCTTCAGCCTTTGTGATTATAAATTGAGGATAATCTTTAATTTTTGCAATTTTAAAATATCCACAGGGGTACTGCTGCCAATTAATTTAGATCATCAACTCTCTTCTTCCACCAAGTTACTCTATTTAGTGTCTCATTACGTATTGCAGGCTTTTCTATTCTCAATGTGTTTGTCTCCTTCACTGGAAAACGTGCGTCTCCCTGTCAACTCTAGCTTTGTAGTTTACATTTATCCTTGGTTCATCCCTTTCTCTCTGTCCCGCTCCTCATATGACTGCTCTGTCTCATTTGTAGGAGGAAAGGATTGGAGAGGCAATAAAAAGGAGGAGAAGGGAAGAAAAAAGGACCAAGGTGAGGCAGATAAGAGTAGGACAATAAGACAATAATGAGGATGCGGTAATTAAGCAGTTCATGTTCTCTCTCAAATCAGACTCTCTTAATAATTTTGCTTAATGATTCTCTGCAATCTATACTCTGATCCCATGACAGTTAATGAGATTAACCTTGAAACACACAAAGATGGAGCAGACTACATAAAACTCTCCTTTCTCTTTCTCTTTCCCCCTCTCTCTCTTTCCCTCTCTTTCTCTCTCTCTTTCTTTCTCTCTCTCTCTCTCTCTCTCTCTCTCTTACACACGCACACACAAACACACACACACACACAAACATACATACAGACATAACCACACAAAAAATGTGCAAAAGGCTCATATTTTAAAGATAAGTATTACTGTATTATCATAATCAATATACTGGTGAAAGAATACAGTACATATGGGGAAAGTCATACATGTGGCTCTAAGGTTTTCCCTGCCTGCCAAACCTGAACCATAGGTTGGCACCCTGTGGTTGAAATAACCACCTGGAATACATCCACATTTCTTTTTCTTTTTAACAATTGTGTCTTACTATGCTATTTATACCCACATATAGACAAGCATTATCCTGTCGAAACTTTTAAAAACAAACAAAAAACATACAAACAAAAAAGGTGGTCATTACCTTACATTACATTACATTACATTGGAAACATAGTGACCACCAGATGTGAAAGTCAATAAAGCCTTACAGTGGGTGTTTTTTCCAGTCAATAGTTAAAGGTTTAAACTGCCTATAGACAGTGGCTTCACCATGCATGTGCATGTGCATGGATAATGTATGTTCCTGTTACATCATCACCCCCACTGAGATTGGGGTATAAGGGCCTGATGTCCTACATGGATTTCTCACACCATATCACTGCTTACGCCCTACAACATATTTTGTACCCATGTGTTCCACAATACCTGTGTGCTTCATATCAATAAATGCAATATGAAATACCTGAAGTTGTAAAAAATGTTATTCTTACAAAAATGTTCTATACTTAAAGGGAATATTGTTTTTAAGACTGCAATTAGAAAGAAAGATATCAAAGAAATGTGTACTTGGCTAAAGAGCCTCAAATTAGTTCCTGCTACCATTTTCTCTCTGTATTTGGTGTTCGTACTGGATAGCCTAAAAGGTGATTTAAACTGAAAGTGCAGCAGAGAAATGAGCATGAAAAAAGGGTTTTTGAAATGCATCATGGTTGAAGGAGGTGAAATATCTTTGCCAACGTTTTGTGTGTTCATGTGGGAGTCACACTGCGTGATGCCAGAATGCAGCTTTTATTTCACTGCAGTCACTTGCAAATTGCCACATAAGCATAGATGCTAAATTGATGGTTATTTGATTCCACCACCATTGCTGCATTGTTATTGTTGTTGTTTATGTTCTGTTTTCTGTATCCTCTACGTCGTCATTGTTGTTGGATGTTTGGTGTGGTTTTTATTGTTTATGGTTATTTACTGTTGTATGTGCTTAAAGGAGAATTCCGGCCAATTTTTACGTTAATCTTGATCGCTATAGCTACGCGAGTACTTTCGATAGAAAAAACCCCGACCCGAATCAGTGCAGGTAACACGGAGAAGCAGCTACGTACTATAAGCGTCCCCTGAGCTAAAACGGCAGTGGTCAGGGCAAGTTTTAGAACAGGGCCCTTACGTGTCAACAAGATGCGTTTTCAACTCAGACATTGTTTAAATTCACCTACCCTGGTCCCTGTCTCGATCCTGCCAGTAGCTGGCTTGCCCTGCTAGCTGATAGCCGTTAGCTGCTAGCTGCCGTCCGGTGAGTGTATTCAGACAGGCTTCTGTGATAATCATCCCAATAACAATCCATGGAGCGGCGGTGTGGCTTTGTCCTCCAGAGGACAGGTCATGTCACGTCTTGAAGTGTATTCCCCCCTAAAAAAACCAGTAGTGCGGTAGTAGCTGTTAGCTGCTAGCTGCCCTCCGGTGAGTGTGTACAGCCAGATAGCCGTTAGCCGTTAGCTGCTAGCTGCCGTCCGGTGAGTGTATTCAGCCAGGCTTCTGTGATAATCATCCCAATAAAAATCCACAGAGCGCCCGGTGGTCTGGTGGATGTCCTGCATAGGACAGATCATGCCTTCGCAGCGAAAGGTTTAGATTATTTCCCCCTCAAAATAGGTAATTGAGCACTGTAGTGGTTATGACCATATCAGTGACTATGTAACTACATGGAAACGGGATAAACGATGTCTGTGGCTTGCACAGTAATAGCGTTACTGAAGCTTAGCTGTAGCATCGCACTGTCTCCTGGGAATTCAGTTGTAGCAGGAAAAGGTAAACAGTACTGTGCAGATTGGAGCGTAGTGTGTGAAGAGCGGAGTTGTTTATAAGGGAAGAAGCCTGGAGTAACGTAACTATGGAGAATATAGCAGATATACAACACACGGAAGAGCCTTTTGAGTTTGATGGTCATCCTTATTTATTTGAACCCGAATATACAGATGAAGAACTAGCCTCACAAGAGTTGGAAAGAACGAGACAGACAGAGGGGAAACAGGCAGATGAACTTGATGCTCCAAACGCAAGCTAAAGCTAGCCTTCAGTAACTGGAGGACATAGCCACACCACCGCCGCTATTGGGATGATTATCACAAAAGCCTGGCTGAATACACTCACCGGACGGCAGCTAGCAGCTAACGACTAACGGCTATCTGGCTGTACAGACTTACCGGAGGGCAGCTAGCAGCTAACAGCTACTACCGCACTACTGTTTATTTTAGTGGGGAATACACTTCAAGACGTGACATGACCTGTCCTCTGGAGGACATATCCACACCACCACCGCTCCATGGATTGTTATTGGGATGATTATTACAGAAGCCTGTCTGAATACACTCACTGGACGGCAGCTAGCAGCTAACGGCTAATGGCTATCAGCTAGCAGGGCAAGCTAGCTACCGGCAGGATCGATACAAGGACCAGGGTAGGTGAATTTAAACAATGTCTGAGTTGAAAACGCATCTTGTTGACACGTAAGGCCCCTGTTCATGTGGCACAGACATATTAATTGCATTTTGTGTCTGTTAAGAGGCACAAAGGCACTCTAAAACTTGCCCCGACCACTGCCGTTTTAGCTCAGGGGACGCTTGTAGTACGTAGCTCTGCAGCTTCTCCGTGTTACCTGCAGTCATTCCGGTCGGGGTTTTTTCTATCGAAAGTACTCGCGTAGCTATAGCGATCAATATTAACTAAATTGGAATTCTCCTTTAATGTTGAATGTGGCTCCCTTGAGTGCAAAACAAATTCCCCTCAGGACAATAAAGGTTTCATTCATTCAAAGAGACTGGAGGGTAGGCATAAGTGGAATGAAGAAGGACATGTGTGATGAAAGATTAGAGTAGACTATTTGGGTCAAGCATTTATGGAGGATTCTCAACTTCATGTAATCTCCACAGGGTTTAAGAAGAAGCCTTATTGCACTTTCCTTAAGGAAGAAAAAAAGATAGAGAAGAAAGAAAGTGTGCAAATGGAGGGAAGGAAGACAGCAGCTTGGAATCTAATCAAACCAAGGACACTTTGCTGATTGCCTCTTCATAAACAAGAGAAAGAAAATTGGTTTGATTTTTTTCTGTCATGAAGGCAAGAGACAATTGATACTAAAAATGCTTAAAATGTTGCCGAGGAGAAATGAAAGGAGCTTAAAGTAAAATAACTAAATTACTCGTTCACAGACCACAATGGAGTAATGGCGAATGGGTAATCTGTGGCGTCAGTCCCATTCTCTTTTCTCGCCTCTTTCTCCAGTCCATTCCCTCCCTCCAGCAATCACAGAGCTTTTCTAAATCCATCTCTCTCCCTTTCTCTCTGCCTTCGACTCTTTCTGTTACTTCCTTATTCATGCAAAGATGCTAAAGGCCCAGAAAAGAGAAAGCCACCACATAATGGGTTTGCTTCCAAGACACGTTGACCACTGATGTAGGGATATACTATGCTCTATTTACTGCATTAGACACACCACATACACTAAAATAATATATATTTCCCTTTGTGGATTTATTTAAAATGTTCAGAAAAATATGTCAATAAATCTGAGTGGGATAAAAGTGATAAAATGGGTTCTTCCAAAACACATTTATTTACGTACATATCAGTCACTTCTGTCTGCACCACTTGCTATGCAATTCAATAGCTAGACTCCACTCTTAACAAATTATCATCAATAAAAGCTTACCAACACGTACTTGACTTTCCCAGCCATTCAAAAGTTAGGCTTGTGTATGAGTGAGCATATTGGAGGTTTGAGAGTCAAAGCGAGGCAATGAAGAGAAGATTGATGGCCTCTTGAGTACACCATGCTCAGCCAAGTGCAACAATCCAACAAACAACATCAGCCGCATTAGCGACAACAACAACCACCAACACCAGCGCGAGGACATTGTCTGCAACGCAAAGTGCGGCGAAAGCTAATTAAAACATAAGTAAATCAGAGCTTAATGAGTTGTAATTGTAGATAATTGCAGAGTTGTTGATGTATCATGTCTAATTGGCTTGTATTGCTGAGATAATGAGAAAAGTTTGATTACTTTATGCTAAACGTGTTATCGAGGTAGCAGGTGTTGTTTCGAGGAGGTGTCACAAGCAATCCCATACCTCACATCTCAATCTCATCACTCAACCTCTACAGAGAAAGAGAGGGAATGGTCTGTCCCAAGTCTCTTATGTCCTAATTATACACATGAGCTCATGGGACTGGCTTTGTTCCTCTTTTACTATATAATTTACATTATCACAAGAGTTTTATCTCATTTTCAACATGTCATGATTTTTTATTTATGACGTGTTGATATTCTTACAAATATATATATATATATATATATTTTTTTTTTTTTTTTTGTTGAGAATGACAAATGGCAGGTAGTAGTCAGCTTCACAGCCAAACAGGATACTGCTTCATGTACACGTTTGATCTTCTTTGTAGTATTGGTCCATATTGAGTTTATTCGCAGGATTTAATTATCAAGTTGGCACTTTCTTCTTTTTTGCTTTTGATCTCCTTTCATCCAAGCAATTGTCTCTAAGAAAAGCCAAAATGAATTATCTTAAAAAAGGATATACAGTAGCTTGACTATGGTGCTTGGGATAGCCTACACCATCTTTTGTTAAATAAAATTGCCATTGTTCTTAAAGGCAGGGTTGGTAACTATTTCCAATATAAAAAATTGTATATATTGTTTGAAATGGTATTTACACCCTGACAGCAATAAATAACTTATGGACTCTGAAAAAGGAGCAAAAAAGATCTGTCATCTGTAGTTGCTGTAATCCTTTAAAAGCGCTCACCAATCACTGCCTCACGGTCTGCTAGGAAAGAACCAATGAAATGCCTCCTTGCTCAGCTGCGTGTACTTCACTCCTGCCGTGTATGAGCCTGAGCTCAATGAGCGTTGTCGTTGTCGTCTGTTTGTGGGTCGGAGCCCCGAGGGCTGGAGGTGGAGAGGTTAGACGAGCCCAGAGGAGATGGTTCTTTCAAATGTTGCTAGCTTTTCAACATTACCAATCTTTAAGTCCTCTGATTTAATTCCCATTTTATCTGTTCATCACGTCTCTGCTAGCCATCAAAAGCAGTTAGGACACATTTGCTGTAAGCTTCAATGTTCACATTGATTGGCACAAAGCTGAGGACAAAAAAATAAGAAAAAAAACTACGTAACAACGAAATTGAATAAAAGGGGAAATGTGAAGTTTGAGCAAATTAAACACAAAAGTAATTGAAAACAAATGTGTGTGTGTGTGTGTGTGTGTGTGTGTGTGTGTGTGTGTCCTGAAGGGAATCAATGTGTCTAGTCATGCAAGTGATTGGTATTAAAGTCAGATTATGTCTTCAGGATACAAAACCTGTCCAGGTTCACTGACCTGTATCTGCTTACGTGCAAGCGCGTGCATACAAATACGAACAGCCTTGACAGGCAGGTAGCGGAAATAATTTAGTTGACGAGAAGAATTTGCTCAAATAGAAAATGGTCCAGGTGAAACATTTCAAATAAAAAAAAGTGTTTGACTGAAATTACTGCAATTTAGCTTTGCTTAATTGTGGAACAGAATTGGAGTCTCCTCGAACTAAGCAAAATGTTTTTCACCACACATTTATGATAATGTGACACTCAGAGTAAGCAGGGAATTGCATTCCTCTTTAGAGGACTAAGTTAATGTGAAAAAGGCTGGGGAGCTTTGTTTTACATTTTAATCTAATCACTGCTATATGGTTTTATTGAAAGAGTGTGTGAATGTTGTTAAATATTGCTATAAAAGTGTATAATTGATATACAATAATCTAGTTTGATATGATTATTTAACTGGTCTTCTGTATAGTAACAGCAGTTGTTATTCACATTCTTAGAAGACGTTCCTATCCGGGTCAACATCTTGATCACAATCATGCATATTAAAATAAGTTGCATTGAATAATCTTAAAAGACACACACACACACACACACACACACACACACACACACACACACACACACACACACACACACACACACACACACACTCACTGATACTTACAGTATCTAGCTCCTCCAGGTCTCTGATGTCCATTGCCCTGGCTTCATCTGGTGCTCCATTCAGTTTTATGAAGACTTTCCAATTTGCTGTCCATGTAGATTTCATTCAGGTAGACTATGCAGTATCGGTGACACACCCTTTTGCCCATTAATTTGCAACCTCCTCCGCATTTGCACCCTGCTCCGATATCCAGATCTGTTAACCTGCTAAGCTGCTGCATATGAATTCAAAAGTAGAACAAGAAGGATCTTCTTCAGCATTAACATGATTGGAGGTGATATTGTATCCCAGGCAAAGTGATCTTACTGCTGATAATGCTGGTTATCAGGCTTCTCTGGAGCCTTTGGGAGGAATATGTGGGCCCTGGCATAAATGCTTATATCCAAGTCTTGCTGCACACCTTTGATAAAAGCTATCTGGACTCTGATTTATTGATTGATACAGATGAGAACAGATAAGATAAATAAAATACTTTAATAACCTTTAGAAGACTTTTAAGAGATTGCAGAAGCAGTCCAGTACTCATGAATATGCAATGCTTTTTTTTTTTTTTTTTCAACGCTTATGCAAACTTGCATAAGCCCCCCCCCCCCCTTCTTGTTTGGTGCAAACTATTACCGATCCTAGCTTACCTTAACTTTCAGTGGCTTGTATCTAATATTATGAAGCTGATTAGCTTGCTCTGCTGCGCTTACTGCACCCAGTCATGCTGTCACATTGTCACAACAGAAATAGCATACTATAATGGTGTGGTAGGGGATACAAATGATGGCAAAGGAAACAAAGCAACACAACAAATGGGAGTAAAGGACACGGTGACGATGGATCAAAATGGAGAGCCATTTTTTTTCCTCCCTGCCCACCCTCTCTTGCTGCAGTCCCCTCCTTCTCTTTTCTCTTGCCTCCCTGCTTGGTTGGGTAATTGGATTTCAGTGGTAAGCCAAGGGTCTGCTCTCTTAGAACTTTCTGAAAGGTCAGAGGTGGCAGGGCAACACTGTGTCACAGCTAATCTGTCCCTGGACAGCTCTGGGAAAGTCAGGAGAAATCACACAGTGTGTGTGTGTGTGTGTGTGTGTGTGTGTGTGTGTGTGTGTGTGTGTGCGTGTGCGACAGAGTGAGTACCTAAAAAATGTTGTGTGAACGTGTGTGGCAGGTAAGGGTCATCCTCCTTGTGCAGTCCCAGTATTGGTGAATGGCAAGAGGGAAGAAGCAAGGGAGGGGAGACAGAAACAGATATTCTGCCTCAGTCATTTATTAGGAGGTGACCCTGAAGAAGCACCTCTCCACAGAATGTAGGAGGCACTGAAGAGTAAATACACACACACCCACACACACACACACACACACACACACACACACACACACACACACACACACACACACACACACACACACACACACACAGGTTTGTGGCACTATCTTTGTGGGGACCCATCATTGACATAATGCATTCCCTAGCACCTTACCCTAACCTTAACCATCACAACTAAATGCCTAACCTTAACCCTTACCCTCACCCTAACCATAACCTAATTCTAACCCTAATCCTGAAACCAAGTCTTAACCCTCAAACAGCCCTTTAAACTTGTGGGGTCCAGCATTTTGGCCCCACAAAGCTGTTGGGACCCCACAGGTATACTGGACTCCCGGTTTTTGGACCCCACAAATATAGTTAAACAAGCCCACCCACCCACACACACACACACACACACACACACACACACACACACACACACCTTCGGAAACTAAAACCTGTCCTTTTTGAAGATCTCACTTGAAGATTATTCATCTCTAAAAGTTTGACAGTTTGTTTTTGAGGACAGTGGTTCTTATGGACAGATAAAAGAATAGTTAGTTAGGCAGGTTAGTCATCTGCGTACCTTCTACCCAGGGATTGCTTTTACAGTTTATGCTACCACGACTCTGGTCTTATGCTGCAACGCAGTTTGTATGAGTGTTGGATATTATCTATTAGGTATTGTACAGCACAAAGAGGAGTTATGTTATGACAGGTTATCAAAACCTACATGATTCCCCAGCTTGAACTTTTAGCAATGTGGGTGCTGTGGGAGAATTTTATGTGGAGACATATGGCCTTACATCGGTTAATCTGTTACTATAATGGGACACACAGGGGAGATATTACGTTAACTGTAGCCTGTTGTAGGTTGCTTTGAAGGTGATTTCTGCTGTTTTTGTACAGTTCTGACATGGTTCCTGTCCATTTACAGAATGTAAGCTGATATGGTTTTGTGTACAAAATGTGTGAGGCCTTGCCTTATGGTAACTTTGAAAAGATGCATTATCTACCCAATTCCAAACTAGGTTTGATCCTTACACCACTGCCCCGAGATTTGTTTTGGTGTGTGTGTGTGTGTGTGTGTGTGTGTGTGTGTGTGTGTGTGTGTGTGTGTGTGTGTGTGTGTGTGTGTGTAAGTGTGTGTGAGTGTGTTTGTGCCTTATTAGAGATTGAGTGGAATATTTTGGAAAGACCGAGAGATTTATCATACTAATAATGAACACTATCCAGAGGGGAAGAGACACACTTTTGGGCCAGGGAGGGTGATAGTGAGAGAAGAGAGTGTGAAGTAAGAGAAATGAGGAGAATAGCAGAGGAAAGGATCAGCAGAGGAAGGAAAAAGGCTTAAGTGTTTACTTATGCTGAGTCACACCAGGATGAACCTCAAAAGTAAGTTCACATGACACTTTTCCATTAATCCATTTATGTTATTCTTTGGTGTCAAAACATCCTCTCTGCTTATCATTACATTACATTTCCCTAGATACTACACACTATTTTTCACTTCATATTGCCTTGTGTGAACTTGGTGAAAACAGGCAGGGCAGAAGGAGATAAAGAACACAAAGATCCATGCCATTATGGCGCATGATGAATGAATGGATCACTGCGCCATGCACTCACTAGACACAGACAAATCTTATTCACCCGATAAGGAGACGTGGATGTAATGTTTCTGTTGTGAATATTAAAGGAAGAAGCGGATAAAATAAAGATGACAAGTTGTTGAGTGGAGCAGTCACTGAGTCTGCTTTATTCTGACTGATTGCTTCGCACCCGCGATTGCTCACAGATGCAAGAGCTTTTGTGCACGGCACAATAATATAAAGAATTGTTCATGCCCCGGTGAGCAAGTGTGCATTCTATGTGCTTAGAATGCAACTACATACAGTACAGGCATGCAGACGCTCATTGTTTGTCACACTGAAGGACTCTGGTGCTCATCACAGTTAAACAGAAAAGAACGCAGAGAAAGATGACTGCCTCTGAAATAACATAAGGGAGTGAAGCAGACAAGGGGGCATCTTGGGACAGAAAGCTGAGATATGAGACAAGTTATTGCTGGCCTTGCTTTAACTCCCAGCTTCTGTTTTCACTGCAGTGGTGCTTTATTCTTGCAGTGAGTCATTATAAACAAAGCAGCGTAAAAGGAAGGTTTTATCATTTGAAGTGGCAGAATGGCCTGGTGGTTACAGAGACAACTTGAAGTTCAGTCAACCACCGAAGTGCTCTTAACATACTGGCCATACTGGGAATGAAATACTGTCATAACATGTGCCATGAGTTGAGCAAGTTGAGTGTGTATAATGAGAGAAGCAAGCCTCATATGGATCAATAAAGCATTACACACACACACACACACACACACACACACACACACACACACACACACACACACACACACAAATATAACTTATTATTGGATAATGTGGGATTACTAATGCTTATATCATGGGTTATTCAGGATTTTGTATATATTAATAATAAAAATACAAAAAATAAAAATAAAACAAAGCATTTGAAAACTGATTTGGACGTTGATTACCATGGCAACGAATGACGCTTCGAAGCATTCAAAGCATTCAAAGCATTCGGGTCCGCCCTATATCATACTAAAGGGAACTAAATCAAGTTAGTCTTGTCAATCTTATTTTTGAGATAATTAAAGCAAAACTTTGTACATTTAAAATGCTCAAAAGTATTTATTATATAAAAAAAAAAAAAGTATATATTATATATATTATTTCTCATGATAAACACAAGTTAGATTCCTAAGCCCCCTAACTTACTTTTTGGCCACTACAGCCGACTTTTCTCAAGGGGTCAGGTATGATCAATTTCCAGATGTTCCAGCTGACAGTACTGGCATATAGCAGCGGGTGACAGTAGTGCGCACACAACTGCTGTGGATGCAGATGTTCTCATTTTCCTTTCCTCTCTGGCTTGGTCTTGTGTTGAAGTTTGTTTTCCTTGAAAAGTTTTCCTCATGTTAGAATACTATGCTGTCCTTTGTCGCTCAGATATTAACACTATTTATTCCGCCAGCGTCCTGTAATTACCATTTGTGGCAGCAGAGGCCACTGTCACTGCTGCTCGTCAAATGTTAGTCTTGCTTTAACGTGAGTATGACATCCACACTATTAATACAATTAACAATGAAAGAAAAAGGAATATGTACTCTTGCTCAAAAACTATTAACATACACTTTTTTAAATCATTTTGTTGTTTTCATGTTCACAGCATTCTTATGACCATGGGATCATGAGTAAATGTTAATACTGACAAATATTTGATATTGAGCTTTGAAAATAAGGTTCAAGCTTTTTAAATTGTGTATGTATATGATATTGCTCCATCTTTATCTCCACCCAGCTTTCAACTTAACATTCCTGAAGCTGTCAACCCAGCCATCGCTCTATCCATCTTTGACCTCAATATTCCTTCATCCATCCATCCTACCAGCACCTATGCTTTCATAACCCTGTTTTTCCCCTCCATTCCTCCTTACCTCATTCTTTATCTAGCATTATTTGTCAAAATCATCCGCCCTATCATCCATCATATTAATTAGGTTCTGTGTCATTGTTCTCATCATTATTCACATGTCTATCATTGATCTCTCTCTGTTTCAGTCAAGGATGTTTAATTGTCTCCATCCATTATTAGTATTACATTAACACACATGCAGTACATTTACTGCTCATTACACATTTCTGTGTGGACAGAATCAACACCATTGTAAGACAGGATTTGTGTATAAATTATTTGATCATTATGAGAGAGTGCATAGTGTATCGTACCATCTTTAAATCAAAATGACAAAGTATTTATATATATTATATACTGTATACTACATACTAGTATTATATATATAATTTGTCTTGTCGTTTTAAAGACATTATATATATATATATATATATATATATATATATATATATGCCTGTAACCTAAATAACCTAAAACTCTTTATGTTACACAATTTGCTTGCATGCCTTCTGTATATTGAGCTACTAAATAGGAATAAATAAATAAAGTCACTTTAAATGGATAAAGTGACTATATGTAACTTTTACACCTTTCTGAAACTGTGTAATGTTCCATCTGACAATCATAAATGACCTGTAACAGCAAATGAGACTAACAGTGAAAAGAACGCTATTTTCATATAGTTTTTATTAATGCTTCTGCCTGGGTCAGATTTTTCCCACAAAGTCACAGAATGATTTACGGTAGGTAGACAGCGCTACAGTAACACATTCTGACGGGTCACTGATTTTGGTGTATCACCGGAAAAGCGTATCACAAAGTGTTAGTGTATCCAGCCAGGTAAAAGGTAGCAGGAGATGTCTTTATATAAGCCTAATTGCATTTTAATTTTATTTTAGAAGTTATCTGCTGTAGTTATGGCTGATACTGGGGCAGGGCCATCACAGAAAAGAAGGAAATTAAACGAAGAACAACTAAAAGCTAAAAGGGAAAGTGAAAGACGACAGGCGAAACAAGTCATTCTTGGTCGGGCATTCAACAGATGGAGACAATCGTCTCCGAATTGGCTCTCAGGTATGTAATATGTCTATTTTATTCATAAAAGAACTTTACAATATGCAATGTGGTTGTATGTCAGTAGCCGACATTAAATTACGTCCACCTTCCATTTAGTGCAGACGTGCTTTAGGGACTTTTTTAACATTTTGGATGATTTCTCAATGTTTTGCCACTTTTTCGGAAGTTTTTGGCGCTTTTTACGATGTTTCTGGCACTTTCTGATGGTTTTCTGACTTTTTCAGACAATTTTGCACAGACATTTTTTCGGCCTTTTTCCAACTTTTTTGCTAACCTTTTTTGAGGCTTTAATGTAAGTGAGACTACAGTACTACAGTATATGAGACATGCAATAATACAGTCAAAATATTTGACTTTTTCTCTTAAATAAACACGTCAATAATCTCTACATGTATGGCCCTTGATGTGAGTCTCATTTTCCAGTGTGGCCCTTAGGGAAACTGAGTTTGTCACCCCTGATCTAAGTCATTATTACGTTGGTTGCTACAACAAACTCCTAATGTTTTGGCTCATGACACAGTGACAGTAATACCCGGTTCAGCTCACGATACATCCAAAGCAGGCAAAGTTACCGTATGCAACACTTGAAATGCAATGATGCATCTGTAACGTATTCTCTTATTGTAAATGAATGATTTTCTGTCCGAGCAAAATATTCATTGAGACAATATGACCTCCCGGTCACGCTAACTCAGTAATACAGTGGGCAATAAAGCACCATAAAAAAACACCTTTTCAACAGGTGTGGTAGCGGCCGCTAGAATCAACACAAACTGAAAGTTACATATAGTCACTTTAAGCTACTTGACGTTATTTGTGCCATTTTTTTCTAATTTTTAAAGAACACTCCTCTCTCTATCTCTCAAACTGGAAACAGCCTCTCTGTCACTGCTATTGAAACTCTCTACTTCCTCCACCTTGATTCAAAAGTTTGTCATGAGCTTTTGAAAATGACAAACTTTCCTTGGCAAAAAGTATTATTTCTAAAGTTTATTATAATGTTTTACTGTCTATGTTGCCTTGTGTATTTTCAACTTCTCTCCCAGCTTTCTCCTAGAACATTAGATTGTGTTTACTTCCTAGTTTTCAACACTAAAAGGAAAGAAAGCAAATGGCCCATCCACACACTGGTACACATACACACATATACCTGAACGTACACTCAGGTAACCTACACATAAACACACACACAGATACATCCTTTTGCCCCTGGAGCAGCAAGAGGTAATCTGGGTGGATAATGCAGCTTTCTGATGCTTCTTCTGATTAATCCCTGTCCTCATCGTCACTCCAGGTCCCTCTTTGAAGCTTGAAGGGGAAATCAAATGCAAGTGTGTGTATATTTGTCTTTGAGAGATACAGAGAAACAGAGGCAGAAAGGAAGAGAACGATAAGTCCGTGTCTATGCCTTGAGGGCTGTTTGTAGATATGCATTATCTGTCAATCTACTTGATCCACGGAGACAATAATAAAAATAAGTTCATAGAGGACTTTGATCTAAATGTGCCCTTTCTATGACTGTGGGCATCTGTTTTCCAAAGTTCCCTTTTCATATGCAGTGTTTTGGCTTTATTGAGACTTGACAAAGGACAATATCACATGTTGAGGCAATAAGGATGAGCCACTGCCATTAGCGCAGATCTGCCATTAGCACAGATGGGAACTAACAAATGGAAGATTTTTTATTTTTTTTATCACTTGTCATAGTCCTTTTCTGAAATAAAAACCCTCCATCTCCTTCGGGGGATCCTCCAAGGCAGTCTTGCCCAGAACCCCTTTGAAGGAAAAGCTGCCAGATTGCATACTCACTAGGGGTCTCATTAATAAAACTGTGCGTAGGATCCTTACTAAAAGTGTACGTACGCCCAAAAGCCAAAAATGGCGTACGCCAAAAAGAATTCAGATTTATAAAACCGTGCGTACGCACATCTGTAAGCAATGTTCCCTTTATAAATCACAGATTACCCACAAGTGTGCGTACGTGAATCAGCCTCTTATCCCACCCTGTACACGCCCATTTTTAACCATAAATAATTGATGCAAAGCACATCAGGAATGCTGATCAGTATGTTAATGACTCTGGCTTAATCATGATGACTGGTGGGGAAAAAACAAAAAACTTCTCAGACGCTCGGGAATTGCTGCAAATTGAATTATAATTTCGGCAGCTTCGATATTTCGACAGCTTCGATATACCAGACCTATATGATAAGATTTAACAGAACTATATATTATATCCAAACAAGCCTCAGTGATAAAGTTGATTATTATATTATATATAATATTTATACCAAACACTTATCTGTCTGCCATTTCCCTCTGGAAACAGCCGTTTGCCCCCAGAGTAGCGAGGACCTGTATTTAGACCGGGATGGCACGGTTCTGGCTCGTTGCCCTCTCTACTGGACCCAATTCAGTATATAGATCCAAGAGCACAGCTTTAGGGAATTTTAATCGGCATATCAGCCAGTCATCGTCGTGGTCCCTGAAGTCTCTTTCTCTCAGAATTCTTCCATTGGCGTAGTCCTCATGCAGGGCTAGCAGCATGTTACGCACAGGGGTCACTGCAGTATTTATATGTTTACAACAATTTGTGATTGTTAACACCTTGCCAAAAGCACAATATCAACTAGTGGCATCCCCCACCCCGATATACAATTTGAAGACAAAAGTCACATAGGCAAACACACTTTTCTTCATGCAGGTTTTGTCACGAATAGTATTGAAGTTCGGACCGATAACTAGGACATAGAGTAACGATTGCGCGAGAGCTTAACGGCTGTATTTCTAGACTTTGACATTTGATGATATATGCACAGTATTAATGACAGATATTTAGTTATTTACACTGTATTCTGCAGTTATCTAATGCTAGGGTATTTGATGCTATCCTGTATTCCATGCAGTCGGGCCATCTCCTCCTCAAGTCTGTTTTTTATAATTCACAACCTTTGTGTGGGAAGTGGTGCACGCACATTTTCAGCCCCGTTTTGTGCACATGCCACGTTTATAAATGAAACCCCAGGTGTCCAAACAGGATAGAATAGAAATAGGAAGAGAGTAGAACATGCATTGAACTGCTTGCCATGGCCATTTGATTAGTACAAAAAAAATGGTGCTCAGCACTGTGCATTGACCATTGAAATAGAATGTGGTTACAGTTCTCTGCAATGTCAATGGTACACATAAAAATGGCTGCCACTCTGTTGATTTGAATGGGAATGTCATTCTATTTCTATGGTCCATACATAAACATGTTCTTCTCATTGTGAAGAATGGTTGAGTGGTAACATAACTCACCAGCCACCCACTACATATTGGTCCACTTTACCTGCAGTTTCACTCTTCATTTTTTATTAAAAGCCTGTGACCATATGCATTTGAATTAAAATTATATAGGAAATTAAGAGCTCTGCTTACTGTAATAACTCCGCTTTCTCTTCACTATTTCAGTCTGATACTAATCCAGCATTACTGCAGGAATAATATGACTGCTAACCTGTGTTCAGTCCCACAGTGCTGCATATCACCTATGAATAAAAGATTGAGAACTATGGTCGCAGATTTTTCAGCAGGTGGCAGTCAGCTGCAATCCTCTCCAGTGCATAACAGAGCTTACAGTATTATATTTTGGCTCTGTGACCTCCTGACTGCTTTATAAGATGACTCACATGGATGAGTGGAGTTGAAGGGACAATTCTGCAATTTTTAACCTTATCTCTATCTATCTGAATGAGGGATATGGTGTGAAAAAAAGCAGCAGTTCTGTCCAATGTTCTCTGTGTGTCTGGGCCCCACTCATCATGTCTCACAAATGGTTTTACCAACTCTGCTGTACATCACCGTCCTCTCCTTTGACCCACACATGTTCAAGCAAAATGGATCTCAGCATACCTGGATGACATCTCCACATGGACATCTTTCCTACCTGAACTTCAGTCTGGACAAGACACAGCTGCCCCTGGACAGTTTTATTTCTCTGCATCACCACTGAGAAAAACAATATAACACCCAATCTGAAAAAGCCTATAGTTGTAAACCTTTCCAACCACTTCATTCTTTGATGCTCTCACATCAGTCACTGACTGACTGTGCTGCATTGCTTTTAACATCCATCAAACCAGACTCTGGCTCACCAAAGAATCTGCAAAGTTCCTGCTCAAGGATCTTACTTTTTGACTTGACTACTACAACTTCCTGCTGGCTGGCCTTGCTCCCAGAACCTTACACCTCATTAAGACAGACAGTTTATCTTGAACCCCTCTAGATTCTTAGACGCAATCTCCTTTTCTGTCTGCACTCATCTGCGTCCCAGAGGCTGCTGTCATCCAGTTCAACATTTATAAAAACCTACTGCACTAAGTGATAAACAGCACAGCACCAATGCATCTTCAAACCATGATTCTCAACGTACACTCAGTCCTCATCTTACGGCTTGCAGCTGTCAAATTCTTTTTGTCATTTTCTTTCTTTCACATTTCATAACAATGAATGAAAACGTATCTCTTTTGTTTCCTCCAATTCTAAACTTAATACATCATAGATTATCCATAATATTTTGTATAATTAATATGAATATGCAAAGTAACTAAACCTATAAAAATAGATAAGTAAAACGTACAATAGGCAAGTAGGAGAAAATGAAAATACTCAATTAAAAGTACCTTACAGTTGTAAGTACGGCATTGTTGTAAAATGTTTGTTTAAAGCACTTGAATAAGAAATTCATGTTGTTTAGTTTAAAACAGTTTAAAGGAAATTGTCAATTATAGTGTCATTAAAACTCACTATTTACATTATTTGCAGTACTTGATTTACAGCTGAATCCTAACCTTAACTCTAACCCTAACCCTAACCATAACCCTAACCATAACCAGTGCCTATTCCTAGTGCCTTCCAGGCAGCGCTGCCTGAATGGAGCCGTTGGGGGCAAAAAACACCGATAAACGTGAGACACTAGATGCAAAACATATTTGTCAAGCTTAAGTTGCTCACTTTCTTGTTTGTAAAACTGCAACATATTGAACAGTAAATGGTCACAGTAAAAGACAAGCGTTGTTGGTCATCATTCAAAGCCATTCCATTACAGGCATAGTTACTCTCCACGGCTGATAAAATGCAATGATATTATGTGTAGCAAGCCTAAACATTAATTCCTGACATATTTCTATCTGTCAGCAGCTCCGACACACTGCTGTCCACGCTGATGTACCGTCATCTCTTGGGACACAGATGTTGTCTGTACAGTCTCTGGTTCTGGCTCTGACCACGGGAACAGAGACAGGACAGCTCACTTCAATGCAGCGTAATAACTCCTGAAAAAAATGCCCATCTCGCAAATGATTCTGTCTCTGCAGCCATCTCAACCATCGAATACTGAACCTGTTTGAGTCGTGATTCACTCGGATCTTTAACCCGACTCTTTAACTCACGAGTCGCGAGTCTCTAGTATCATTAACTCGGATCAGTTGAGTCCTACTACAATTCAAACTAAAATGATGACAGTGCCACACACAAACCTCTTGCAACATTAGCTACTACTAGTCCTAGCCATCTTAGCTGCCAAAAGCTTTATAACTTACAATTTCGTAGGCAACAACAACTCCACAAGTCAACTTAAGCGACTGAGTGAGCAGAGAGACAGTCCGAGACAGGTTATAGGAACTTGAATGGAATGGAATATACAAGCTTGCCTCGGCTCACCTCGCAGACAACTCACGAGTTGTCGTGGGAGTCAGTAAATCCCGCAAATCAGTCATTGTCATGAGTGGATCTGATTCAGATGAGCGAGTGAAGTCTCTCCTCGAGCTCAGGGTAAAGCAAATCAACAACAAAAGCCATTCTTTCACTTCTGAAATAACATACAATGTTCTGCACGTAGCCTAGCTAGGCCTACTGTAGGTTTGGTGTATAAATGTAGTATGTTAAAATGCAATTAGGTCGAGCAGACAGTCCGAAACATTGCAAGCTCGCCTACAGATCAATACTGACTCAAGTGACTCGCACAACCCGGATCAGTTTAGTGAATGAATCAGAATAACCGAAATCTTTAAAAGGAATCAAGTTTGCCAGGCCTATCGAATACAGCAACAGGAAATAACACTCACAGCTTTTTTTTTCCTGTGAGGAAATGTTTCGCGGTGTTAGTGAATTCTTAAAAAAACTATACACCACTAAATGTTGCGTTAAAATGCTTTGTAACTCGTGTTACTGAGATTGTAACGGGTATAATATTACCAAAATTGAATTAGTAATGTTATATTACTGCGTTACAGCAAAAAGGAATACGTTACTGTAATTGCGTTACTTTTCTAATGCGTTACTCCCAACACTGCTCTCCAACACAATACACAGTTTCCAGTAGCAGCATGAAATAACCTGCTGCCAGTAGGTATGATAATGAGATGATCTCTCACCCTTGGCATTTATATACGATAAAACTGACCGAACAATGCTAAAGCGGACGCATAAACACACACGAAGAAAGACTGAAACACGCATGCAAATATGTGCATGTATGCTTATGCACATACAACTTTAAGAACTTTTTTCGTTTATTTCTCTTTCCCTTCTCTCTCTCTCTCTCTCATTTTCTCTGAACGTTTGTCTCTCCCTCTCTCCCTGTCTCTTTCTCTGCCTTCAGGTGTCTGAGATAGATGAAAAGTGACTGTGGTGTCTCCAGGTGTCATAGATGCAAAAGGGGTGATGACTCCTAAATGGACAGCCTGCAGCAACCTTCATCCAGATGCTCATATGCATTCAAATTCATAACTTGTTTGTCTAAGTGTGCGAGTGTGCTTGTGTGAACCCGTGTAGCCTAAGTTTCGGCAGGCCTTGTCCATATTCTATCCTCTCTACATATAAATGTATGACATCCATGTGTTCCTTTGGCTCTGTGTATGTGGATACAAATGTGTGTGAGCATATGTATAGCTGTAGATCATGCTAACAGGTGAGATGTTGTGGGCATGGTTGTGCATTTACAATCACACACACACACACACACACACACACACACACACATCACAAGTTGTCAGCTTGCAAATTGGTTTCTCTCCTCTGGGCTGACAGAGTTGACAAGCCCTTTATGAGAGTCATAAACAAGGCTGCTTTGCCCCCTCCCAATTCTCTTTCAATCCTTTCAACTTAAAGCTTCAAATCTCCTTTTAAACTGATGAACCTACTCTTTTCTGAGTGCCCACTTATATGTGAGGCTCGTACTTCAAATCACTCAGTTTACACCATCACCTTGTTTGTGGGTGTTATCATTCTAAAGTCAATGTGATTCTATGCAGACGTTTAAATAATGTGGTAGTTGAGTACTCAATGATCTTGAATGCCAGTGATACCAATGTATTACACAACTGTGGGGGTCCAGGGCTAAAGGTGAGAGGTGACTGGGTTTGTGAATACCGGCAGTAGGCAATTTTAAGGGGGGATAAGATGGGATGTCATCGCCAAAATAAAGGAAGGAAACAAACCATGTTAAAAATTAACAAATCACCTACTGGATACCGTCATGTTCATCTACATGGACAAGTTCAACATATTTACTTTTTTGTACTGAGAATTAGAGTAGAAGATTGACACCACTCTCATGTCTGTACACTAAATATGATGCTACCACCGACAGTTGGCTAATTTACCTTAGCACAAAGTTTTTAAGCAGATTATTATTATATGTTTTACATGGTCAGTTTTAGAGGTGCTGGTAGGCAGATTTTGTCACGTTTGGGTAGAGCCAGGCTAGTAGTTTCTCCCTCCAGTCTTTGTGCTCTTCTCACCTTACTCTTGGCAAGAAAGCAAAATTGCAAAAAAACAACAAAACAAGCTGCCTAAATAAAACCTAAAATGAATCCCTACCTTTATCTATTTTGTTTTTATCATATAACTTTAACTTTACCTCTGACATTGTGATATATTCATCTTCATCAGTGAAGGAAGAGAATGACACATTCTTCATATTTTTCATATCTACAACACGTAATCAGCATTCCAGACCTGTTTTTGAACATTTTGTGAGACTGATCACAGTGGTAAATCCATATGCATCTACATATGAGTGTGTGCACATTCAAGATCAAGTAAACTTTATGGTGTGTGTGTGTGTGTGTGTGTGTGTATGTGTGAGTGTGTGAGTGTGTGTGTGTGTGTGTGTGTGTGTGTGTACTTGTGAATGTGCATGCTTGCATGTGCCTATGTGTATGTGTGCCCATCCCTCTATTCATCAGTAATGAACAGCCAGTTAATGAAGGCACCCTTGCTCCTTCCATTCCACCAGCCAGGAAATAATTACCTTGTGTCTGAAGCCATTCTCCATCTGTAGCACACACTATGGCTTCATTTAGCTGCCATCTTTCTTAAAATCCAATTCCTTCTCTTCCTCTCTTTCTCTCCCTCCCTACCCTATCCCTTTTCTTCCCATTTTGCTACACCTTCATTCCCCCACCTATCCAAAGACAGATAAAACCACGTCACTGACCACCGCTGTCTCTCTCTTGCTTTAAATATGATAAATTAATTTACTCCATTAAGTGGCAGAAGATTGTAAGAAGGATCTGACTTTTGATGGTTTAATAAAGCATTTTAATAGAGTTTTCTATCCCTGCCACTGGTGTGTGTGTGTGTGTGTGTGTGTGTGTGTGTGTGTGTGTGTGTGTGCATGTGTGTGTGTGCGTGTGTGTGTGTGTGTGTGTGTGTGTGTGTGTGTGTGTGTGTGTGTGTGTGTGTGTGTGTGTGTGTGTGCGCTCTTACATGGACATATCCATTATGGAAGAAAATAACCGCCACAGCTCAGAGGCTCAACTTGTCTTTTTATCAGTTGCTCCATTCATTAAAAATACTGCTACTGTTTAACCTTTTGACATCTCCATACTATACCTCTTGTGCCTATTTATGTTTGCTCTTTTTCCTTTAATCCATTCTATCTGGTCAAAGCCATTACTTAGATTTGCTTCACTTGCGTCAACCTATTCTTAGTTTTTAAGCTTGTTTTACCTTTATTTACAACTCTATATGTATATTATGTGTATGCAATTTAGCACAGGGTTGTGGGATTACAGTACACACCGTGGGTATGTTTTTCTTTCTGTCAGTGTATCACCTTTTTGTAAAGGTCTCATTTTATTTATTAATGTTTCCACATTTTCAAAATGCAGCTGTAGGAGTAAAAAAAAAGGCAAAAATTATGATCTATACACAATATAAAACCATAGTGTGCACGTCACTCACATATTCCTACTGATGACGTGTAAACTCATGACACTCACATATGGAGAAATGGATGCCATGGGAAGGCTTGGAGTTTGGGACAGAATGAGACTGGCAGACAGAAAGAAGGGAGGAGAAATTAAAGGATGGGTGAGAAATGTGTATCTGAATGTGTGTGCATGAAGTGATGCTTCCTTACTTTGTCAGAGAGGATGAAGATGATTGAAACTAATGTCAAAAATGGAAAGTAAGAGGCAAACAGAAGGTGGCACTGGTGCTATGCTAATAGAAAGGTAAAGTAAAGCATGTGGAAAAAGCAGAGTCAAGAAGGTCTGCCTGCTTTACTCCCTGCAATTTATATACAGTTAACTGCCAAAATAACAGCAAAGCTGGAGTACATTAAAAGCTTTAATGGTGGCCAATTCCCAATTTTCATACTTTTAAGGTTACATTTTCATCTGTTAGTGAGGTTTCCTGAGCAACCACTTTCTAAAACTTGGAGTTTAGCTTATGTAACCTTACGATAGGGTTCAACACTTTTAAAACTTGTTACCAGGTTTACCAGCTGTTGGCGATTGGTTGCTACAGTTGACGGAATGGTTGCCACATTTTTTTTGTTTGTAACTGGGGTTGTAATTGTACTCCATATTTCAATAATGTAATATGAGTTATACACACACAGATGGATTTCAGTTAAAACAAGTGGCTCAGCTTTGCTAATTACTAATTAAGAGTGATAGGCAAACACATAACAAAATGTAATGCATCGGTAGTGAAATTACAATAGGCTGAATGAATTCCTCCTGCAGAGCTGTTTTGGATCTGCAGATGCTGTAATTGAGGAAAGGCTGAACAGGGTTCTTCGTTTTTGAGAATGTAGTAAATTCTCAAAGCTTTGCCCTGAGCCTGATTTACTGCATTCATACATTTATTCTAATATGGGGTGTCTCTTGTGTGCCTTCTAAAGTGCTTCCTGCTTTTGGTTACCCTCTCCCATTCATCAGCCTTGCCCTAGCCTTGACTGCACAAAATGGCTGACAGTGGTCTCTGTCTAGGTATCGTTACTGTTGTGCACAAATTACATTCAAATGTAACTATTCTCCATTAATTATTTATGTTTAATGTTTTTTTCTGAGGGGGTGTTCATGTTCATGTGTGTCAAAAAGGTCAAATGTCACCCAAGTAAAACTATAATCAAGTAGATCTAGTTCTTAGTAAATAGTCTTTAGAAGCAGTATACTGAAGATGTGCAAGACACCATATACAGGCAGTTTGACTTAATGCATTAAAAGTTAAAAATGCATAAATATATGGATATCATCATTTTAATGTACAGTATGTTAGGATACCAAAAATAGTAGACATTTCTAAAATAATATGTATACTTTAAGTATCTTTCCTGTGTTGTTATTTTGGATACATATTGTTACATTAAAAAAATGTATCTATAACACCATACATTTGATTAACTCTACAGTGCTTGTGGTGCTTGGTATGATTAGATAGCTGCTTTGTGTTGCCCTAAAATCAACACTGAATAGATTCACCAAACAAAAGGTGTGCATTACACTCATTTATTAGAGAAAGGACACTTTCATTCAATGTTGGATAATGATTGGGTTGTCCACCATAACTTGTCTTTTAAAACCTAGCTCTGTTGTTGATTTGTTGAATTTACAGATACTCTTTGTGTAGGTAGTTGTCCTTCGGGTATGTGTGTTTTGAGAGTTTTTTTTTTAACTTGGTGTTCTAAGTTTGTTTTTTTTAGTTCCGGGCAACTTTTGTTACTGTCCATGTTATATTTTTGGAGACATTCATCTGATTGTAGGATTTGATTCCACATTTCCATATCCTCATGTGATTTCGGAGAACTTCAGTTGACTATCTTCAGTGCTGAAAAACACGAAAAACCAGAGAGAGATAGACGAGCAGACTGGAAGAAGAAAATGTACGGGATTATTTTTGTGACTTTAATTCCAAACAAAACTTCTCAAGTATCAAATAAAAAACACTAACTCAAGCAAAAAAACTGTCACCTCAAAGGTAAAACTTAAAACTTGCAAACAAAACATTTGTGTAGTCGTAAACTATTGCTCTTTTATTTGTTTGATAAGATGACCTTTTGTTTTCAGTTCCCTCTGCTTCTTTCTCAATGATCAGTCTTTTGCTCTCTCCAGCACGTTTGCAGTTTTGCTCCCAGCTTTCTCGTTGGGCTTCCCAAGTCTTTATTTGCGATTCTGACACAAAGCTATCGCGTGGGCGGGTCTTACAGGGGTGCGACCCCATTGGCTAATTTGTCTTCAGTTAGTTTGAGTGACAGCTCAGTGCCTGCCGGCCCCCTGACGTTTCAGTGCAGCTAACGTTAGAGATTTTGGAGGACACACAAACCACTCATACATATATTGTCTGTGATCTACGTTGCAAAAATGGTTACTAGACGTTTGTTGTTTCATTGTGTTAAGTTACTAGCTAGCTAGTAAAGCTGTTTAACTTAGCATTTAACGTTAGCTAACTGCTAACGTTATCTAAAACCTGTAGCTATGTTAGGCTACTGAGCTAATTTGCCATGGGAATCATGAAGTCTTAGTGTCTTACTCAAGGAACTGTATTAATTATCGTCTTCTCTCTGTAGAACAATGACACATTGTGGGACATGTAGGACCCCGAGCAGAGCTACGATGTTGTCCCAGGTAACATTAGCTAATACACAATGCTAGGGTATTTGTTAAGTTGTACAATGTAGAAGCTGTGAATATAATGTATTCCTATCTAGAGGTTGACACATACTGTGTATATGCAGTGTTAGCCTTGCTTAACTGGTTCTTCTTTATAGTTATGTGCATTATTACAGCATAGCATGAAAACAAACTCAGTAACAAGGTTATTATAGTTTTGCATTTTTCATTAGTTTTTATTTTTATTTCGTTTTGACTTTTTGTTTTCAAATTCAGTTTAGTTTTAATTAGTTTTTAAAGCGGGTTTGCTAGTTTAGTTTTTATTTTTTGAAAATGCTTAGTTTTAGTTTAGTTTTTATTAGTTTTAGTCTTTTTTTTGTAATATGGGTTATTTGTCAGGGGATTCAAAAATATCAAAAAAAGTATTGTGTAATAATAACTCAACAAAAACATCATACAATTTTAGAAATATGTATTCACAATGTATTCAACAATAACACCAGTACATAAAATGTAGCCTACATATGTTCATAAATATGTAAACAGTCTACACAAGACGCAGTAAGTGCAAAATGTGTAAGACGTGTTCCAGGAAAAAAAACCTAAATAGCCAACAGACTAAAGAAGACATACATGAACAGGTGTTTTCAACTTTGGTTCGAGTAAAGTGGCTTACTTTTTGAAGTCAATCGACTCACACAGTTTGTAGACGTCCCAGTATCAAAACACATATTAACCCACGCTTCCTCCCGCTTTTGGTGTTCCTGCGTATTTACTAACCAGCAGCTATCAGGTTGCTGGTGAAAGCCTTCCTGTAGTGTTCTCTGTCCTGCTGTTGTCTCTGTCATGCTGCCTGGCCCTGTATCCATACATCCATGCCCGTAACGTTACCGGGGTTAGCTTCTGTTTCGGGGAAAGGGGGCTTTGCGTTCTCCTTTACCTTGTTAAGGTAAGCTAGGTTAGCCTCCTAGCTTGTGTGCGCTTCTCAAATGCATTTTCAAATTCGTGTGATTTTTTCCCTGTAATAAATTGTCCACATAGTTTGCCACCTTCCACTGCAAGGCGCTTTTATCTGACATAGTCATAATCAAATAGGACTGCCGCTTTCTTCCGACTTTCGGTATCGCTATGATGCCAGGCGAGAGGCACGGAGCCACGGACATGTTGTGTTCAATTTGACGTGGAATGTCGGGATTTCTGGGTTCCCAGTCGGAAACTATACATATCTACGGGAAATGTCATGGTCGGAGAGATATAACGTTATTTGCTCTATGAAAGATCGACAAAGACGAAAACTAAGGACATTTACTCGATAATTTTATTTTATTTTAGTTAGTTTTGCAAACAGACATTACAGTTTTAGTTTAGCTATCGTTTTCCTTAAAGCCTGTTGCTAATGGCTACTTAAAAGCAAGTTATTTAAATTGTAAATCACCCAATCTTAGAAGCCGCAGTTATCAATATAACTTTGTTACCATTTGATTTGTGTAAGGAACTTTGTTATAATTTTCTATCACAGCTCATATCAGGCAGCAGGCAGTCCAACCAGGAGGACGTGGTAGCAGTAGAGGGAGAGGAGCCTTCAGTCTCTCTGTGGAGGAAACACTATGTTTGCTAAGGCTTCAAACAGCCAGGGTATAGACCAATAGAGTATGTATTGATCATATTTTACTGAGATACTCAATTAACACTTACAACAACCTTTTTCTTAGTTTATTTTCGTTTGTGTACTTATATATATAGTTTCTAAGTCCATGGTATGTCAATATATCCTACTACAGTATACTGTCCTGTAGTTGAATGTCTGTTTACATTGTTTTACTGTAATCATATTTTAAAATGCACATAATATATTAAATACATATATTAAAAACATTCACCCTTGTCTGTTTGGTTCATTATGTAATACAGGACATAAGGTTGAGACTATTATAATGCTTTATTTTTAGTCCAATATAAAACTTCACATACATAATGGATATTTGAACGTATTTGGCTGGGGCCCCGGTGGTAGCAGAAGCTGGAACTCGGTGTCAGTCATTATTTGCAGTACATCACTGGTCAGGATCAGTTTTTCATCACCAACAATACACAAACATACTGAGTAATTGGGTTATGTATATATTTCACATATTGAGTTTCACCTAAGGCAAGCTGTATTTCTCAGCTGACTTGTGTCTGCAACAACACTCCTGAGGGTGGTGCAGGAATATCACACGCAACTCCTGGACGCCTGGGATCATCTGGTCTCCTGAGCTCACTGGTCACATGGCCGACCGCTCCAGTCTGGACGACAGCCTTTTCTGCAGGACAGCTCTTTACAGGGCTGGGATGTGGCTGTCGTCCTTCACTTCCTTGACTTCTTATTGTAAAGCTTGAAGTACCTTATTAGATAAGTGTTTGAATTTAGCTCAATAATAAATCATTTTAATAAAGCCTTTGCACTCTAGGAACATTTTTCTATCTTTCATAATCACTACTGGAACACTTATTTCTGGAATATTATTGATCACACTTTCTAGATTCCTACCTCCATGTTGACTACATGTGTAAAGTACAATATGGCTTCATGTTGAATTTTCTCAAATGATCCATCTGCTTTTCCCTTCGGTAATCTGCCAAGGTGGTCCAGGCAAAGTGTGTTAGTTAAAGTACATTGTTTGGATAATAGTAACAATATGCATTAATTCTAAATATTGTTATTGCATTAAAATATACAAAAAATATGTCAGTTATCTGCCATCTTGCAGCAGTGCAATAAAAGAAGAAACAGTGTGTACAGATGGAACATTATCTAATGTATGTGTCAACCTCTAGATAGAATACATTATATTCACAGCTTCTACATTGTACAACTTAACAAATACCCTAGCATTGTGTATTAGCTAATGTTACCTGGGACAACATCGTAGCTCTGCTCGGGGTCCTACATGTCCCACAATGTGTCATTGTTCTACAGAGAGAAGACGATAATTAATACAGTTCCTTGAGTAAGACACTAAGACTTCATGATTCCCATGGCAAATTAGCTCAGTAGCCTAACATAGCTACAGGTTTTAGATAACGTTAGCAGTTAGCTAACGTTAAATGCTAAGTTAAACAGCTTTACTAGCTAGCTAGTAACTTAACACAACGAAACAACAAACGTCTAGTAACCATTTTTGCAACGTAGATCACAGACAATATATGTATGAGTGGTTTGTGTGTCCTCCAAAATCTCTAACGTTAGCTGCACTGAAACGTCAAGGGGCCGGCAGGCACTGAGCTGTCACTCAAACTAACTGAAGATGAATTAGCCAATGGGGTCGCACCCCTGTCAGACCCGCCCACGCGATAGCTTTGTGTCAGAATCGCAAACAAAGACTTGGGAAGCGCAAACGAGAAAGCTGGGAGCAAAACTGCAAACGTGCTGGAGAGAGCAAAAGACTGATCATTGAGAAAGAAGCAGAGGGAACTGAAAACAAAAGGTCATCTTATCAAATGAATAAAAGACCGATAGTTTACGACTACGCAAATGTTTTGTTTGCAAGTTTTAAGTTTTACCTTTGAGGTGACAATTTTTTTCTTGAGTTAGTGTTTTTTGTTTGATACTTGAGAAGTTTTGTTTGGAATTAAAGTCACAAAAATACACCCATAAAAATTCACCTTAATAAAAAAAATTATGTACAAGGTAGAGGCCGAAAAGATGCAAAACAGAAATGCTTTTACTCCACCACCAAGGCTACATTTCTAAAGTGTATTCAGTCTGACAATTATAAGTGTATAAAACACTTCTATTGTGTCTGTCCTAATCTCTAACATGGCTCTTCAGCACCATGGACAGGGACAGCTGAGGACCTGCAATGGCAATCTTAACCTCTAACATTAACTGTTAATGGGTAATAGAGCCCTGATTCAAGGTGTTTTTTGACACCTATTGGTGCTGCTGGTCATGGTCTAAGTAAACTATAATTTAACTGCCTTTTCAAATCATTATCATGGAAATGGTTGTTTTACTACTGTACTAACCATTACTACGCATTAGTAAATGCTGAACAGAGGTTATTTGCTGCAACTTTAGAGAAAGGGCTGCAAAAACATCTAAAGATGTTGAGAAGCTTTTTCATAAACTTGAACAAATTAGTTTCAGCTTAACGACTTAAGCCTTCTTATATATTACTGATGAACACATGATTTGTTCATCAATGATAAATGGTACAGATGATGGTTTGTTCAGCTTCATGAATCTTTGTTAAAGCTGGTAAAATTGTAAACATAATGAATGAGCAAAACTTTAAGTCTTTCAAATATGTTACCAATTATTGGGATACAATTGATGTATAGTTGATAATAATGAGCTTTTCATTAATCTTCCAAGAGCTCATTATTAATCCGTTTTAATTTAAACGCTTACTATGGGCTTATGTATAGGTGAGAACATGCAACCATCCCCCACTGTATAAAATTTTTATATTGCTCATATATAGCAGGTGTGAAATATATACGTGTTTGCTTTTTTTGTTGTCATCTTTGTAAGTCTGACAGTCCAGCACAAAAATTGTGATAACAATTTTCATTTGTTTAGTGAAAATTGGATTGCTAGTCAATTGCAATAAAAAAATGTAAAAAAAAAAAAAATCAGCAGCACTGTTCATTTGCATTTGGACAATGATTGGGATTTTCGGTGGAAGAGAAGTTATACAGATTCTAAGGGTTGAGCTTCACCTTCCTGTATACCTCTATTTATCTGTTCATTCATTTCTTCCCTTCTTTTGTTCAGTTACTTCATTATTTATTTCTGACCTTGGCCCCTGCAATGCAGAGGCTGCAAAAATCTCCTCAACCTCTCTTCCATCCCCACATCTCTCCCTCACTCCCCCTCTTGCTCCATCTCTTCTTATATATCACTCACTCCTGCGCTGCTGCCTTGCTCTGCATTTAGCACCCTTTATCATCTCGTTCCATCCATCCTATTCACCCTGTTTCCATTGCTCTCCCCTTTTCCTCTTTCTTTGAACAACCTCCTTTATTTCTATTGTTCCAACGGAATCCATCTCTCTCTTTTCACTTTTCTGTGTATTCATCTCCTCAACCCTCCTCTGTGCCACCTACAACACAGATTCCTCCACAAATGCCCACAAAAAAACTCCCACCAAAATTACACCCAGGGGACACTTGTGAGGGAGGTCTGTGTGTTTGATGTATGTGAGTGTGTGTGTGTGTGTGTGTGTGTGTGTGTGTGTGTGTGTGTGTGTGTGTGTGTGTGTGTGTGTGTGTGTGTGTGTGTGTGTGTGTGTGTGTGTGTGTAGGTGTTTGGGGGTTGTTCATGTTTCTATTTCAGCACAAGATTTCTAGTGTGCACCTCCTTGGATTTCTAGTGAGCATGCACATTATACAGTCAAACTAAAATAAATTTAACAAGTACGGAATTTAGTTTGAGAACAATCATGTTTGAAATGTTATTTTAGTTGTTATTGATAGTTGGTTGCTTGTGATTGATGGTTGTAACATGAGAAGTAATCAGTGAGTAAGTTTTTAAAATGCTTTCCCTACTTGAAGGGTGTATTTCATGTCTTTATGTGGTTTCTATATCTGTGGCCTTTTTTGCTCCTGCCACACTGTGTTTGCCAAACACTTGGTGTTTCTGGTGTAGAACTCTGTTAACAGTGTTTAATTTCTCTGTTATTTCTCAGTGTCTACCGCCAACTATGTCAAGCTCCAAAGTCATCCTGTATCTTGTAAGCTCTTTTGTCGAGCAGCCTCGTTGCCTTCTTTTTTTTTTACACTGCATTTTGATTTCTACCTAGCCTGTTGGCAGCAATCAATTCTGTGTTCCAAGTGACATGTGATGGAATCAATGAAAGGTCGAAGGTCACTGTCTCAGACTTGGGGTCAGCAGTTGCAGCAACCTTCTCTCGGATTAATCAGGTCAGTTTACCTCTGGATTAGCCTGTTTCCGTTCAGGCTGAAGACTCAGCATTAAAGTCTCTCATCATCTTAAGGACGGATGATAATAAACTTAATTTATGTACAGCATTAAAATCATAAAAAAGATAATAGAGGTGTAGAGCACAAACGTGAAAAAGAAGGAACATAAGCATTTCCTAAATCCCTTTTCAATATTCTTTAGTGAAAATCACGCTCATTTCTCGACACAATTACTTATATTTTGGTCTCATTTGATCAACATTGCTGTATTCATATTTTATGTGTTCTAAATCTATTTCAATTACACCGTACTGCATTCTCTCTAATTACTATTTTTCAAACCTGATTAAAGATTCATCACTGAAAAAAACGTGTCTGTTATGCCTACTAAAGAGGCTCAGTTATGTTACCATGCCAACATGACATAGTAGGTTAACAGGTAAGAACAAAACAAGTAAACATGCTTTAAAAGTTTCACATGCTCAGGGAAGATAATGCTGGAGCTGCATTTCCTTTGGAGTCCAGTGGTGGTGTTTTTGCTTCAAAGACACAAATGGCTGCAATAAGAAAAGAAACCACTACATCTATTGTTTTAAACATAATTCTACATAAATCATAATTAAATAATAAAAAAATATAATAATATAATGAAATGTTATCCTTCCTTTGTTATTATTATCCTTTTAATAAGTGTGACTTTTTGTGACTACAATCCATACTTAAATAAACTGTTATATAGTGACAGCTTTTTACACAACTTTGAACTTAATATACAGTATATGTTAAAGAATTAAATTTTGCATTGCTTCCTGACTGTTGCCATGGGGCAAAAAAATTGTTAAAGTGAATATGTGTGGTGAATGCTTTGTATCAATATATTTCCTTGATAGTGGAGCAAATCAATCAATAAATAATAATAGGATGAAAGGTTGTACTATGATGTTACGTATGTGGTTATTTATGGAAAAAGTTAAAAAGGGAGACTCATGATATATATCTCATTCATTTGGTTACTTACTGATTACTGTAATGGTTGACTGATTGATAACTGAATAATGGAATTGCACCAATGCACTGATGTAGAAAAAACAAGAGACAAAGAGTTACTGAGCATTAGCCACTATGACTATGTCTAATTGAAACCAAATATCCAATTATTAGTTAAAGGATAGGTTTACTTGTTTTCCACACAATCCAACTCATATTGACATATGTGCATTGAAACAATGCTGTCCATACTGGCCACAAAGAGATTCCTTATAGCAATTTTGATTATACTGTTAATGATGGTGAACAAAATACATAGCCTAGACAGTTCCATAGCCTACAGCTTATAGTATGTCATTTGTAATGGCTTCTTAGGAAAGTCTGATTCAACCTTGTCAAATTATATAGCCTTGACTTGGGGGGTCCCCTGTGTCTGTTTTCATGGTTTATGGCATAGTATTCATGGCGTTGTATTCTTTAACTAGCAATGCTCTCAGAAAGATAATTGGAACATAACAACTCTGGTCAGTTTATAACCTTTTATAAACATATACAGAAAGTGCAAACCTAAATATAGGATTTCTTATGTGTTAAGAGTAATTTTGAAATTAATTGGCAACACATGTTCTTGTTTTGGAATTTGTTTTAATGGTAATCATCAGCTATCTTTCAAATGAACAGGCAGAGTCATCCTATCTGCAACTTTACTGTTCAGTGGACATTCACAGTAAAGGTCAGGCAACAGGTTTTTTAGAAATGCCGGGAGACAACATTGCAACAGGTTGAGATGACATCATTCCCTCTGCTCTACTGCAAGCACAGTAATGACCTAAAAACCCATCTGGTTGTGTGTATACGTATGTGTGTAAAAAGCATTTAAGCAGAGCTAATTTTAGAGGAAACATTTCCTGTGTATTTGCGTGTGTGTGCAGTGTGTATGAGCATGTGTGCTTCTGTGGGTGTTTATAAGTGTGTGTGTGTGTGTGTGTGTGTGTGTGTGTGTGTGTGTGTGTGTGTGTGTGTGTGTGCGCGCACACATCCATTTCCTGGTCCATTTGCATGCAGGTAGATAGATAATCTAATCTTTTACAGTCTGATGCATTCCTGTGTGCTTCCTTTAAAAGGCTTCATTCACAATACACAATGCTGTATTCCTGCAGATGTGATCTTTTTTCATTCCAATTGAAATTCCTCAAGATTAGACCATTGTTCTTAATACTCTTAGTTTCAATGGGTAAATACCATGACATTCTACTTTACCTGGGAAGTTATTTTCAAATTACATTTTTATTTATGTTTCGTAATGTACAATGAAAAATGGGAACACAACACACTAGGGCAACAGTCACGTTGGTAAACCTTTAAAAGAAAGTATCAAAAGGTTGTAAATGTAGACTCAAATTGATCAATTCTAAGCATTGCAATTACAAAAGAAAATTTATAGAACAATTATAAAACAACATTATATGATTATATTATAAGAAGAAATGCTTATTCAGTGTTAATGTAACATGGCAACAATGGATTGGCTGTAGCTTTATTTGAAATATTCTACAAGGTCAACTTATCAACTACATTCAATATTGATTTACGTACCCAATTTTTAGAGTTGAGTTGGAATAACATGCCATCATTTCAAACTTAAAATAAAACTTAAGTTTAGAGAAGAGAGCTTGTGACCGGGAGGTCGTTGGTTCAATCCCCAGACCAACAGCATAAAATCTGGGTGGGGAAAGTGAAAGAGCAGCGCTTGTCCCTCCCTCATTAATACCACTGAGGTGCCCTTGAGCAAGGCCCTTAACCCCAACCGCTCCAGTGGAGCTGCTCAGTGATCAGACTGCGGTTGTGCTGGGCAGCTTCCAGGTGTGAATATGTGCAACTGTGTGAATGTGATCAGGGCGTTCCTGCAAAAGAGAGGCTGCCTCTCAGTGAACCTCCCCTGAATAAATAAAAAAAAAAAAAAGTTCAAGTGTTAGAACCTAGAAAAACCCCAGAATAGATTTTATTTATTTAAATCCACTGGGTTCTAAGGAAGGGTGGAGGCTGATAAACCATCAGCTTTTTCAAGACAGATTGTTGTAAACAAACCCAAAAGATGCTATCTTTGTAAATCTGGAAGTGAGATCCTGAAACAAACACAATCCATCACTGTCACCGGAGATATTTGAAATAGCCAGAGAGAGCCAAGTTGAATGCAAAAGTAGTTTCTTATCACATTATATGTTAATGTTAGACCATAAAGTAGACAGGCATAACTTTAAATAAGATGACATAATGCTGTCAACCTTTCTGCTATGATAAAACTGTCTAGGTATTTTAGATGTAAAGGCCCAAGAACAAAAATTAACAAAAACATTTTCAGGTTAGCTAAAGCTACTGTAACAAAACCCCAAGGAGCTTTTCATGTTTAATCAATTGTGAAAATGCCAAATTGTGTATGCATTTAAAAGTGGAACTCCTGACAATTTGAGTTAAAAGTTGGGAATTATCCTCCCATAGAAATTTTAAGTTTTAACAACTTGGATGTTAGGAGTGGCTCCAAGGACAACAACAGTTTAGTCAAGATATTAGTAGTAGTAGTAGCTGTTGTAATTATTCCCTGAAGAGTCACTTTCAAACAAGCCAATGGTTATTCATGATGGATTGGGGGAACTGCACTTGAAATTCCACCTTTTATGCAGCCACAAATCCTCTATGGCTGCCATTACACTTACACACAGGATTCAGTCGAAAAAGACATACAATGTAAGTTCATGAGACAATACCTCTATGCTCTGGACTTAAATAAACATGATGGAGCATTACAGACTGGAGATGCTGCTTTGTCTTATCAGGGTAAAGAAAATGTTGGAAGCATCATTTATGAACTATAACAAAAGAAGAAGAAAAAATAAATTCACTGTAATTCATTGTTCATACATTCCTTAATTTATAGTATTGGCTATGTGTAAAAATCTATGGTGAAAGGTGCCTTTATTTTAATCTCTAAGAATACACACAAGATTAGCAGGTGCCTGGGGACCAACTCCAGTTTTTTTTGCCAGTGAAGGGGGCACTGACAGTAGCACTAATAAAACTTAAATGTTTTGGTGGTGGGTGGAAACAGGAACACCCGGAGGACATGCAAACTCCACAGAGTCCCTGCCCAGACCGGGGATCGAACCAGGTATTGAACGCAGTACTAAGCAGCATGCTTACTTGCTGTGATGTGACAGTAAGCCACCGTGCCTTACCCTGACACCCTTCTCTGCCTATTTTCTCTCTTAGCATGCAAGCTCACGTACATTGCCGTGTACATGTATGTGCAGATAAAATAATAATGGCAGACACAGAACAGGTCAATAAACCTCCAGTGTGGCATACAACATTCATTTTGTGGAATAGGAATTATTCAGGCCATGGAAACATGTTTCATTAGTGGCACGCATCTGGCACGGTCATGGACATAGAATAGCTGAAGGAAGACTTGTTTTTGTTATACGTTATACACATAAGGTGCATTAATTTATCTGTTACTGGGTGAAAATTGTGAAAACCAGAAAGTAAAAAACTAAAACATAAATGAACAGCTTTTACTAACCAAATCCTGAGGGGTATAAAAAGTAAAGCATCATTTACTGAAATATTAAAATATATTGAATCTATAAAAGCATATACACGACTGCAGTAAAAAGAAATTTAGTCTCACATAATGACAAAGTGGGCCACTAAACTTTTGGAAGCCCCCTGGGCTATAAGCAAGGAGTTATCAATATTTCATGTTTCTAATAATGCAGTAAATTATATCCAAGTGAATCGAACAACACATAACTGGATATTGACATGAAGTTACCTTGCAATCTACATTATGCTTAAGGGTTTTGACACACACACGCACGCACGCATGCACGCACGCACGCACGCACGCACGCACGCACGCACGCACACGCACACATACCCTGTAGTGTGCGGAAGCATTGATTCAGATCACATTACACTGCAAATACCATTGTGTTTATGTTCCACTCTATCTGTGATTTCCTATAGCAATTCCTTTGTGTTGTAGATGTTTGTTGGAAGACAATGCGGCTGTAAGAGTTTAAAGATGTGTAAGAACAAGGGCCACATAAGGCCAGCCATGTTTGCTGGCCATTAAAAGTTTTACTTCACCACAAACAAAATGACGTTAGGGTGTTTGTTAGGAAAAAGTGACATTTAATTTGTCCTCAGATCACAGCTGTTACGTAACAGTTGATCCAGGACAAGTGGGGATAGCTACAGAGAAAGAGAGAAAAACTGTGTGTAATAGGTGGTGTAGGGAAAATACATACATTTTCCCCAACTATTACAGTAACACATTGATCTTAATTGCCATTGTATCCATTTAAAATAAGTTTTGAGTTTTAGTTTTTGTTTAAATGGTTATTTTTTCTGAGACTGAGGATGCCTGAGATAACCATTAATTATAAAGCTCACATGAGTTATTAGCACTTCTAATTAAACTTAATTAAGGCTTACGTAGAAGATATATTCTTATTAAAAACAGGGTTTTGTTTATAGCTAAGTGGTCACAGTAACACAGCTAGTATTTACAACAGAGTGCCTTGGGCCACTGCAGACCCAGGTTGAGAAGATTTTAATTGAAACTTCATTACATCCAAAGGAAAATATGTCAGTTCTTATTGTGGGCTCTTTTGACATCAATATAATCTGCAGACAAAACATTATTGTCAGTGTGATAATAAGTATCTGTAGGAATGAACAATAAACTCAAACAAAACTGAAGTTATTGTGCTGGGCCCTAAACACCTCCGAACATCTTTATCCCAAGATATAATTACTCTAGATGGCATTGCCATGGCCTCCAGCACTACTCTTCAGGAATCTAGGAGTTATTTTTGATCAGGACATATCCTTTAACGCCCACTTAAAACAAACCTCTAGAACAGCCTTTTTTCACCTTCGTAACATTGCCAAAATTAGGAACATCCTGTCTCAAAACGATGCTGAAAAACTAGTCCATGCATTTGTTACTTCCAGGCTGGACTATTGTAATTCCCTATTATCAGGATGCCCAAATAAAACTCTTAGGACTCTCCAGCTGATCCAGAATGCTGCAGCGCGTGTTCTGAGAAGAACTAAGAGGGGAGATCATATTTCTCCTGTGTTGGCTTCTCTGCATTGGCTTCCTATAAAATCCAGGATTGAATTTAAAATCCTTCTCCTGACCTACAAAGCTCTAAATGGTCAAGCACCATCATATCTTGAAGAGCTCATAGTACCTTATTGTCCCACTAGAGCGCTGCGCTCCCAGAATGCAGAGTTACTTGTGGTTCCTAGAGTCTCTAAAAGTAGAATGGGAGCCAGAGCATTTAGCTATCAGGCTTCTCTCTTGTGGAATCAGCTCCCAGTCTGGGTTCGGGAGGCAGACACCGTCACCACCTTTAAGAGTAAACTTATAACTCTCCTCTTCGATAAAGCTTATAGTTAGGGAGTGAGGAGTTGCAGTGTTCGCCTAGACCGGCAAGGGAAGGTGTGTAGCCACAGTCATGGCGCACCCCCACCCTATCTCTGCTTCTCTTCATAGAAAGCTTACTATACTTAGGGAGTAATGAGTTGCAGCGTTAGCCTAGCCCTGCTGTGCCCTATTACACCCTGCTACGCACTGCAATGCCCGGCTTCGACTTGCTATGTCCGGCCAACGCCCTGCCACGCCCTGTTACGCCCTGCTGTGCTCTACGACACCATGAACTATTATAACTATTACAATATCTTTATTGTGACTATTATTGCCATTGTTCATCATACCCCCAACCGGCACCGTCAGACACCGCCTACCAAGAGCCTGGGTCTGTCCGAGGTTTCTTCCTATAAGGGAGTTTTTCCTTGCCACTGTCGCACTTACGCATTCATGCATGCTCTTGGGGGAATCACTGGAATTGTTGGGTCCTTGTAAATTATAGTGTGGTCTAGACCGACTTTATCTGTAAAGTGTCCTGAGATAATTCCTGTTATGATTTGACACTATAAATAAAATTGAATTGAAATTGAATTGAAATTGAATAGGAATGCCCACTTACTTATATATATATATATATATATATATATATATATATATATATATATATATATATATATATATATATATATATAAGTACAGATACTTATTATCACACTGTATAAATATATATATATATATATATATATATATATATATATATATATATATATATTTTCAAAGGTCAGTTTAAAAGATTTTAAGATTTGTCGATCTGAAATGAAGACAGATTCAGCAACTGCATGGCCTATTTCTCGCTTAAAATGTTTTCAGAAACACTTTGCGGTGAAATATTTTATAGGCCAAACTGACTTATATATATATATATATACATATACATATATATATACATATATATATATATATGTATATATATACATATATATGTACATATATATATACACACAGTATATTTATATATATGATAACTGTCAAGGCTTAGCATGACTGTTATACAGTTATGCTAAATATGTATCAATTGAGGCTACAGCAAAAATATGAAATATGTATACTACTACAGTACTTGCTTTTCTGGCATTTTACACTGACAACCTGGTATTTTTCTTTCTCTCCAATCCCAAAAAAATAAAGAAAAAATAGATACTGGTATTTCCCAGTTAGCGCACTGACTGATTTGAAGAGTTTTGTTTGAAGTATTGCAACTTTGTAAGGCTGCTGAGTTAAAGCAGTAGCCTCAGCTACACTCTGAGACTCGATTGATGGCTTAGCATGTACACACACTGCTCACTCTCGCTCACACAGACACACAGACACACACACACACACACACACACACACACACACACACACACACACACACATACATACATATGAACTCATATTAAACAGAAGTGGTTCAGCCAGGGGACAGCCAATTTGTTGGGAAAGATAGGGAGAGAGAAGATGGAGAGCAGGAGTGAAAGAGCCAGAACAGAAAGGAAAAAGAGTGTCTTTAGTCAAACTTAAACTCTCTCTGGCATAGAAGACTAATCACGTAACTATATCAGCTTTATTAGTGGGAATGCTGATTCAGCAGCATTCCAACTATTGTTATTCTGTTCGGCCATTTGTATTATTCCATAAGTTTTTTGGCTGTCTGTAACTTCTGCATACGTTCAGCTATTAAAACCATTCAACTTTTAAAATGTTCAGCTCTTTCAGCTAATGATGGGACTTCTTCAACTTTTTTTCTACTATTTATACTTTTTTAAATATTAAGCTTTTTAACACTTTTTTTTAACATTGAAGTCAATAAGAGCGTGCTTCAAATCCTTCAAATCCTCTTCTGCTTCAAAGTGCATCTCCTCCTACATTCTTTCACCTACAGACGTGATTCAAACTTTAAACTGTTCACAAAATATTCAGGTATTCGGGTTGTGCTCAGTGTTTTGATATCTTTTACAGTTTTTGTGAAAAAGCTGTTAAAGTTTTTATTTATTAAATAAAATGAATAAAGTTTTTAAATTTATTAAACAGAGTGTGTATTGCGTGAGCTAGAGTGGATGATGTCATCGCCAGAGCAGAGCCTTAAAAAAAATATCTTTGTCCCTTCTCTATAAATTGCTCTCACACTCACAACTTTATACATCAAAACGTAGGTATTTTCGTCTAGTTTCAGCCAATTCGCTCAGTTATGTGATATGATTTGTACTTTTGGCTTGGTGAGCTTCCAAATGACAAGAGTTCCACATCTTCCTCCATTCGCTGCCCTGTTTAACATTCTCCACATTTCTGAGCGAACTGCAGAGCGAACCACTTTTTTAAATCGCTGATATGCCCACATTTTTAAGTTTATCAACATAAATTTTACATGCATACGTTCACAAAGGCCTTGTGGTGGTCACGATTACATCATTTGACTGATACCCCTTATCGTTTTAGCAGTCTGAGCCTTTATTTGAGAGCTTGCTCTCAGTGTCTATGAATAGCTACAGTGTGGCACAGGTGACAGTTTCAGCAGGTGACACGGTCCTTAACTGATTAAAGATGAAAGAGACAGCACTTTCACAGACAGTTGAATTGAATACTACTGGTAGTAATATGAACATTAGTCTATATCTTTTGCGTTCCACTTCTGTCTGTCTGTCTGTCTCTGTCTCTCTCTCTGTCTGTCTCTGTCTCTCTGTCTGTCTGTTTGTTTCTCTCTGTCTCTGTCTCTCTGTCTCTGTCTGTCTGTTTGTCTGTCTGTCTGTCAGTCTGTCCGTTTCTGTTTCTTCCTGTCTGTCTGTCTCTGTTTCTGTCTCTGTCTGTCTGTGTTTGTCTGCCTGTCTCTGTTTGTTTCTGTCTCTGTCTGTCTGTGTTTGTCTGCCTGTCTCTGTTTGTTACTGTCTCTGTCTGTCTTTGTTTGTCTGCCTGTCTGTCTGTCTGTCTGTCTGTCTGTCTGTCTGTCTGTTTCTGTTTCTCCCTGTCTCTGTCTCTCTACCTCCTTCTCTGTCTCTGTCTCCCTCCCTCTTGTCTGTCTATCCCTCCCTCCTTCTGTCTCTCTCTCTCTCTCTCTCTCTCCCTCCCTCCCTCCTTCTCTCTCTCTGTCTGTCTCTCTCTCTCTCTCTCTCTCTCTCTCTCTCTCTCTCTCTCTCTCTCCCTCCATCCCTCTAGTGTCATTTGTGGTTTGTGATTTCATCCATGTATATATCCAGCTTCTTATCAGGCAATATGTTCACCTCTCAGCTCTTTAGGGTCATGCTTTTTTTGTTCTATGCAATGGATATGTCTGATAATAATACAAAGTATTTATACTTTTAGTCAATTTTGACACTAGTTTAGCAGTTTAGCTTCCAGCTTTTCTAGAAATGTATTTCAGCTCTTAGCTTAATAAGGTTTTAGCAGTGCAGTGCAATCCATTTGAGATTTTTCAAACAATTTATTTCATATTTCCGCATTTTCATTTCTGTTTCTCATAGCATTTGTAAGTCTTCCAGATTTAATCATAATTTCAGTTAGAAAATAAATTCTTTTATATATTAGTGGTGTTAAACATTTTTTCATGTAAATTAAAATCATTCATACTTTTTCAACTATTCTCACTACTTCAACTTCTTCTTACTGATTTAAGCTATTCATCTAGTTTAGCTTTAGCAATTCAGCTATTCAGCATTCCCACGCATTTCCTGCAGGAAATGCATTTTCTAGTTTACCACTTGCTTCTTGACTTCAGGATGTCCTTGGATCATAAGAAAATAGAAAGTGAGAAAGAAAACAATCTCATTGTTAACCTTAAAACTCAAATAGTAAATTAAATGAATTAAAATTAAGAAAACTGTGAGATGCAGTTGAAAGCTCCAGGAAAAGCTACTAAGTGGCCCGAAAGTTAATGTTATTTTAAGTGTCAACAATTCCGGAAATTATTAGATTTAAAAGTTATTGTAAATATAAAATGAAACATGACTCAACTACTACTGTTTCTGTTAGTGAACACAGAATTAGATAAAGTTTTTATTGCAGCCATTGTTTACACTTTAAAATGAAATGAAACATGACCTAAAAGACAAACTTTTACGTTGGAGGAGGGGAGGAGGTGTGAAAAGAAGATGCTGGCATGAAGAACAGCAGTTAATGACAATATTTGCTGTGGTTTTTATGTTTTATCATTAAGAGAGAGGTAAATGACATTTCTTAAATTTTGGGCCCAGTTTCAAGTTTAAGCCTCTTCTCTTTCGACTGCTCTCTCTGTCCCATTCTATTACTTTTGTCTGTCTCGCAACACAGTCCCATTGTCTCACAAAAGAAACAAAGGAGCATGGGATAGGAAATGACAAAGAGAAAAAGAGAGTGCAACCAAACAAGGAAAAAGAGAAGGCAGGCAGTTGCAGACATCAAACAAGGTCTGATCAAAATTCAGAAGCGGATCAAGTGGATATGAAGTTTGCTTCAAACAAAAGTCCCCCCCTCCCACCCCCCTAAGCAATTGTATGCCTCAATTCTCTTTACCCCTGAGGCTCTTATCATCTTTTTGCTGTTCTTCATGCCAGCATCTTCTTTTCACACCTCCTCCCCTCCTCCAACCCCAGCCCCATCCCTCCATTTCCCTTAAGGCCATATGCAGCTCTCTGCGATACTCTGTTTGCTTCCCTCTCTCCCAACTCTGCTCTTACTTGCCTCTTTCACTCACCCCGTCCACCCTCCCTGAGGCCCTTTGCTTCCTCTCTCCCTGCAACTGATTAAAGGAGGAATAAATGAAGGAGTGCATGTTAATTTGTGTTGGCCACTCCTGACAAGCTTTTATCAGAGTGGGGAATCACAAGCCATATCATCCAGAATACAGAGATAGTGGGTGCAAGAATTTAGTCAAGGTCAGAGGTTTAATGGGATAAAAAAAACTCCTTTCAGTTCATCTTATTCCCCGATCGAAGAATTCTCCAGAGTCAACATACGTAACTGTGTGTGTTTGTTTAGAAGCCAAAACCTGTATGTCTTTAACTCTAATGATGTGTTGGTCCCCAAGTTAGGATGGAGTGGCAAAGAGTGCCTCTCACAATATCAAGGACTTGACACTTTAGTTTTGCTTAAATCATGTCAATTTTAAAAGAAGTTTATTTTGACATTTTTAAAACTCAACTGCCTGTATGTGCATCTGAAACTGAAAGGGTACAGGTTATTATATATTTTTGTTATTGCCAACACATTCTGTGAAAAGATCAATACTAATAATGATGTAGGTCATCTCCCAATACTTTCAGACTTCTTTACCCTGTCTTTGTCTGTTTACCCTGTCCACTCAGCCCCACAACCATTGGATCCTATGCCACATAGGAATTAAGCTATTACAGGCTTTGGCTACTCAGGCAGTACTTGTTCATTGTTTTTTTATTCATCATTTCATGGGATTTGTTAATAATGGAAATAATTAAGAATATCTGCGATAAAACTTCATTTAAAGGGGTGTGCATAAGACTGACATGACACTGTCATAACCATGAAGGAGTCTTTTTGAATGTTTATGACATCGGTAAATTGTGACACTTTTAATGCAAAGTTAGCATTGTTTCAGATGTTTGTGCTATGACAATTGGACATTAACCAAGACAACAATGTATGTGTCATGACAACTTGACATTAAGCAAGACAATATAACATGTCAATGTCTTTGGTATGATAACTTGGCATTAACATAGACAACATAACCATGAATATGTCATAGCAGGCCTAATTATCAAACTTAAAGAAACTATTTAGCTTTATGTGTTAACATTATAATAAACTGTCATAAGTGGTTGTTTTTTACATTGGCTGTCATGAAACCATTATAATTGTGTCATGAATATTTTCCTTGTCCTAGTAAGAATAACAATTTGAACTTACTTGTCATAAAAGTTGTAAGACCAGTTTGACGACAGTGAATACAGTTGATTTACGGAGTTTTGGACAGCTAACGTTAGCTTTACGCTACTTGTTGCTAAAGTGACCGCTAACTGCAGTTAGCTGCCGTTAATCAGTTAGCTTGGTTAGTTGTACACCTGACTCAGCCCAGGGGTGCAGGAAGCCAAACCTGGAAAGAAAACCATCTCAGTACTGTATTTCCTGTTGTAAACTGGCCTCCCTGTCAGTCTCGGAGGCTCTGCTTGGTCCCGTCCGGCAGTGTTCTATCTGTCTGTCAAAATAGTATTTTTTAATGGAGGTAGAAGTATGTTACCTGGTTACATAATGGGACGGTAGAATATAAACGGCCCAGTATAGAGTCATTATACTTTCTCTCCAAGCCATAAAGAAGACAGCCAAGACTGAGATCTGTGGTATTTTTCTGTATATAGCAGAGTGAGACTATGCATCATTACTTTCTTTTAGCAGTGGACAGGTGTTTTGGCTCCTGTATAATAAGATGAACTTAAACCTGCAAAGGATATTTTTATCACACAGAAAATCGGCAGTCTTATTTTACTCTGAACACTTGATTAGCAACAAGCCACCGGCATGAAAGTCATCCGACTTCTGAAAGTCGACTGGCTGTGGCACTGAGTTGAGTTTTTAGAGGCACTTCAGTCTTTCTAATTGGATTACTCTTTTCTCCCTCTCTGTCTTTCATCAGGTAATCAGTCTACAGTCCCAAAAAAACTTCTGGAAGTCAATGCTTCTGTAACAAGCCTTAAACAGCTAAGCTTAAGGGAGCCTCACTTTGCCTCATCTCCTCTTTTTTCTCCCTCGTTCTCTCTACTTCTGTAGCTCTCACTCTTATCAAAGCTGTGATAGTGAGCAGTTCAACAGAGAGACAGGATTTCTGTTTTCTTCCTTCACTGCTGTGCGCTCCCATCTCTTTTTTCTACTCCTGTTTTGATTTGCTCTATTTTCACCATTGTCACATATCCAACAACCTGCTGAATGAAAATAAAATCAACGATGGAGGAAGAGGTGCAGATGGAGAATCACAGTTGGAGATAAAGAGCTAAAAATATGAAAAGGTTTGGTGTGGCCAAGTCAAAGAAACTTCTTCTACTCTTCTTGTCACTAAAAATGATGCACAAAGACTTATGATGAATCACAGCTCACTGACTCTTTTAAAGTGGCTTTTCTTGAGCCCAGATTTGACAGCTGTAAAAGGAAAATATCATTTTACATGTCATCTTTGACTATCATCTAAGTGTGTTATCAAAACGTTATGACGGCAAGTAAACTTGAATGGACCAGAAAGGACTTATTGTACATTTCCTAATTATGTGATTAGAGTAGAGTGATGTGGCTATGTTTGGACAGACTTCACATCAGCTGTTAGGCAAAAGACCATGCAGTCTAGTATCAAAGGTGAGGCAAAGCCAAAGACAAGCAGCTGGTGCCTGGCAGAGTACAACTTAAAGTAATTGTCTGTGACATATTGTATATCTTAATAAATGTCTGTTTTACTATCCTTTATCACAAGGATCACCATTCTTCATACAAAAAATGTTTTCATTTACTGCTGTAAAGACCTGGAAGAAGGTAGCTTGTGACGTGTTATGTATTTACAGATGTACAGGTTTGTTAAGTACTAGTGCTGTGCGAGAAATACTAAAGAAACTCAAACATTCTCAAACTGCATCACCATACTGTGAAATTAAACAGTCAAATATCTCAGTAGAAAACAAAGAAGACAAGACGTCCAAAAGACAGAACGTTGGCATTGCCAAAACAACACGAAATAACTATAGTTCTTTGTAGTTTTTAAAATAAATGTAGTTTTCAGTCATTGTGGCCTTGTTGCCTGTATGTGCATGTATATGTGCCCTTATCTACTGGATGTATGTAGGCCTACTGGTGTAAATTTGTGTAGGCTTGTCTTGGTTATGTTAAAAACTTCCATTGTCTCACCTCTCTGACAAGATGTGAGTATAGTGTGCACAGAGAAGGAACATTAAGAGGAAAGAGACCAGGGGTAAGAGTTAAATGAGGACAGAGTTGAAAAAGATGAGGAGAGGAAGATGGAAAAAACATGAGTGTAGAGATGCGAGAAAAAAGGGGAGACAGAAAGCGGAAGAGGTTATTGTGGGAGCCAGAAATTATAAATGGATGAAAATGATGGAGACTGTAAAGAAAAGATGATGGGAAGTTGACACAAGGACACATTCTGTAAACAAGTTTCATTCCTTTTCTGTATTTCTGTTATTTTCCCCCTTTCAATCCATCTCCTGCATTCACTCTCACTCTCAGTGTATCTTCTGCCAGACTATCTTCCCAGTGGTGTAAGGTGGAAGCAGTAATAGTTGTCACTGTTGATTTGCATTTATAGGTGAATATTTTGTTCGGTTTTATTTTTCTGTGTTTTTGACACTGTGTGTATGTTCCTGACTTTCTAGGGCACACAATTCATTCAAGACCAGTTTCGCAATTGGGAAAAAGCTGATATTGGGTCACTGTTTAATTGAGGTAATGGTTAAGGTTAGGACAGTGACTTGAGTAAATATGTGTGTGTGTGTGTGTGTGTGTGTGTGTGTGTGTGTGTGTGCGTGTGTGCAGAAAGAATCAGGTGGTAGATTACCTGTTCAAAACCTGCTGTAGAGTTCACCTGCAGAGCAACTATACAAACATAAGGCAATAATCCTGAAACAACAGTGACATCTGCTATCTCATTACTTCAGCACACAGATGAGATATGTGAGACTGAAAAATTACTTTCAAAGCTAGCAGTTATCTTTGATTTGTATCACTTGTATGGAATTTCACAAACTCTTCAGATGTTACCTGAACAACGATAAACTGTGGCTTTGTAAAGTGAGTGTCTTGGCGTGCAGTAAGTATTTTACCATAGCTGCCAAATCTCACAGATTGTCAAGTTCTACACATAGTTTAGCACAATTGTCATGGTCCTTGGTACACAAACTCACTTTTAGCAAATTGTGTATAGTTTAATACATCCACTAGCAAAGTATATGTTTTCCCTGGAAATGATCGGAATTGCTGCATTTATCTTCACCAATCGAGAGACCGAGACAAAGACAGATGAACTGCTTACGCTCATATCCTCAGATAGACTTTTAGTGTACAGTGTGGGTGGCCCATTGGTCAATTGAAGAGTGTTCATGAGTTTTCAGAGGGCAAAATCACAATAGGACTCATGCTCAGAGCCATCCGTCTCTCCTGTTACACCAATTACGGTTAACTGCAGGTCGTACAAAGACCTCTCCACTCCATTCTATTCACCCCAGTCTAAACAATGATTAAGTTTAATAGCCAACCATTCGCACTAATGAGCATACAAGGAATTTGCCATTAATGGTCAAATACAATCACTACTACACAAAAGTGCACAGCTAAAATTGCAAGAGATCTACGCACAAGTTGATGATTTCATGAATAGCACAAAGTTGTCTATTGAGACATTAACATTCTTTGAAAGTAACTGCACACACTCTTAAAGAGACAGTTAACAACAAATACATTTTCCAAGTTTGAATCATGTGTCCCTGTGTTAATCGTGTATGCAAAATGTATTGCATCCAATCTTTTTAGAGCATTTTATATCAAATTACATCTCTTATCTCCTCCTGTAAAATGTTAAAATATTTTTAAGAAACACTTTTGACTGTCAGCTTGTGGATCTTTGTAGCTAGCAGAGTAACATCACAGTCAGAGGCATGTTTCTATCTCAGTTGGCAAAACACGGTGTTAACATGTGCAAAGAATGTGGCTGATATCACACTAATTAATTTCTTCATCATCCTCCTGATCCCAAAATGTGGGAGAGGAAAGTGTGAGTGGAGACCTTTGAGTGATCCAATCAAATTGAAGGGATTTGATTAAAATCCATCACTTACCAACACCCTCTCCACATATTCCATTTTACTTGGATATACGTCATATTATGGAAGATAAAGACGCTTTAACTGCCCTTTCACTGTGACGTTTAAAACTACATATTGTGGTACTTGGTGCTTTAAAGAAGACAACATTATATTAATTAATTACTCATCTTTAAAAATAGCATTGGTCTTAATATCCTTATATCTTTAGAAGTTGGTAAAGAAAAATGCATTTCCTCGACTGTTCAGGTCTATGCCGTTAACTAGAGTAACTTGGTGTCAGATGATGGAGACGATGTCGACTGTGCTTCTTATCCAATACAAGCCAGGCTAATTAATCAAAGTACTTCCATCCAGCGAATGCAAACCAATTCTCATGAGAATGGAGAAAAAAACAGGGTTGGAAAACACATTAATCACCTTTAACATGTACTTATACTGGTAAAACATGTTCTGTGCTTGTGCATCAGAAAGCTTCAGTATGTTATCAATGCTCAAACCCCAAGTTGAGTGTTTCTTTTGCAGGTTTCAAAAGATCTAGTACCATGTCCAGCACTTTTTAGTGGCAATGGCTCTCTGAATATCTTCAGACAAGTACCTTTAATTAAACTGGACTCACGTACAAGGGTTTTAAAGTCCTCAACAATTAAAAAATCTGGTTGCATCACACACACAAGAAGACATTTCACAGAATGTCTTCTCATGAACACAAAGTACAAGATCAGACACACTACATAATATTAAAATAATCTTTGCAGCAGGAGCGACCCACCATCTAGTTTTTTTTCACACATGCACTCACACATAAGCTGCGTTTTAATACTGGTTCAACATGCCCTCGTTCACTTTCCCTAAGCACTTGCCCTCGGGGGAAATTCCTGCTGCCATATTAAGTGTCTTTCCATTTGTCTGAAAAACTGAAGTGAACGTGGTGAGATGCTGAGGGAGCGAGTGAATAGCGATGGTCACTCAGCGACATCACCCACAATGCATTGCAGTTTTGCATTTGGTTAAAGAAAACACATCAATGTTTAGGTGGCAGTAATGTACAACAGGTAAAACTCCCGTTGCTGACCACCAAAGAAGGAGAAGTTGAAAAAATTTAATAAATACATTTACACTTTTAAGTTTCCTCATTGTTAGCTTGATATGTTACTCAAACATGTAATATAACTAATGTCAGTTGATATTTACTTTATACTTTTTATTTACTAGATAGTTGTACTGTTGTGATTTCTTTAATCTCAACATTATCTGTAAATGCATGGAAGGAAATCTGTTTTGTAAGATATAAGCAATATCATATACACTATATGATAATGTGATTAATCATGATACAGATCACAAACTTCCTGAATCAGAAACTCATGCAGCTGATTACCAAGCCTCATTGAAATGATTTTGCAGGTATTTATGAAGTGTAAAAAGCAGTAATAATACTTTTTATGAATAATATTTGTATAGCGCCTTTCATACAATAAATACTTTACATTAAGGACATAAGCAGACATAGAACAAACATAAAAATTGGGATCGAATGCCATAATAAATGGAAATAAGATGTGAAGTGTGGGCTGAAAGGCCATGTGCGTTCCATTTCAATCCCCCGCTCCTGCCCCGCCCACTATCACTCTGCTCTCCAAGTGGCCGCTGTGCGACGTAGGCTATAACGTCATACCAAGGACTGAGGGTAAGTCAAGGAAGGCATGTTGAACCACTAATGAAACAGCAAAAGTGTTTTCCAGGGTTTTCTGTGCAGCTGAAGACATGTTTGTCGAAAGTTTTTTTTTTTCCTTCTCGTAGTTGACTTTTTTTGCTATCATCTAGAGTACTGTTGGTCCACACTGGATCCAGAAAAACAGCAGTGATGTTTGGTCCAAATTCTTGCACCATCAACCACCAGCTACTAGCCATAATCACATCTGAAGTTTAGGATGTGGAAATATTCTGAAAGTGCGCATATTACCAGATATGGTGTTCCAAACATGAGATCCGACTGAGGATTCTCCCCATGATTCTCTTGCAGGGGTAAATCATCCTGAATAACTCATAATCTGAGCCCGACATAACAATCACATATAAGACACACACAGTACAAACTCAGTTGAAACCAAGCTATTTGCTGTGATGGGCTTTTGTAAGTGGTTACCATGGTGAAAATTAGCAAGCCAAACCGCCTGCGTTGATTACCCTTTCAGAGATATGGGGATACAAATAGCAGTAGTTAATCTTGTTTAGGCCACACAAATTCATTGTGACAGCTCGGCTGCTTCAACCCTGCAGACTGTCGCAGTGTAAATTGAATGGACTGATTGTAAGAGAGAGAAAGAAAGGAAGAGAAGGCAACTATAAAATGAAAAAAAGAAAAGCAAGAAATAGTTTTGGGTCTCGTTTGGGCTGAATTTAAATTGTTTGCAATAGTCTTAGCTTACTTTTTTTAACTTGACTTTTAAACGATAAAATAGAACTAGGGTATTTGTATGCAAGCATAACTTGGCCAAACTGTGACAATGTAGGGGTGGCTTTGGGTGAAATATATTCACAATTTTTCATAATTAGCCAATTAACATGCATGGAGATATTGGACCCATTAAAAACTTCACAGTCCAAGTAGGCAGCCAGGCAGTAACACACACACACACACACACACACACACACACACACACACACACACACACACACACGCACACATGCACGCACACACGCGCGCATGCACGCACGCACGCACGCGCATATGTGCACATACTTGCACACAGTTGGACAGAGACCTAAATGCATACACAGCAGTACAGGTACATCAGCTCTTGAAATAGTTTGGAAAAATTCCTGTGGACTTAATTACATTGACAAATAACAGCACAGAAATGAACATGCATTGGCTGACTTATGACTATAATGATTATATGGTTGTATAAGTCATACATCTCAGAGCATAAACCTCTCCCTGGAGGAGACACATAGTAGGCTGTATAGAAAACTGTATACTGTAAGTTAGACAAAGGGGAAGAAGATCACAAGCAGTGTTGGGCGGTAAAGTGAATACTTAATCATAAATGTCGAAAGGAAGTGGTTCCTTTTAAGAGTGTACTGTATATGAACCACAAAGGCAGAGGGGGAAGGATAATAAAAATAAGCATACACACAAACAAAACACACCCTGCAACTTTATGACATATAATAAAAGAGATTCTACATGAATTGTTACCGTGCCTGTTTATTTTTGTATGTGGAATTAAATAAATGAATCAACTAATCAATAAATAATCCCATCCTACACACAAGGTAAGAACAAAACATTGACAGTTTTTTTGTGTGATGGCTAAGAATGAGTAAGCTTGGATGACTTTGCTGTAAGCACAGAACAGTGGAGCTCTTCTAGTGCAGGATGTTTGCTGCAGAAAATTCCACCAGCTATTATAGTCTTGCTGCTCTAATTGTGTTGTCTGTCTAATATATGTTTTCTCCAGCAGCTTCCCATTGTATCTCAGCTATTGTTTAGATTGTGTTGCTTCTGTGTACGTTTCTTCCCATTTGGCCTCAAACACAAATTGATTTTTGAATGCTCCCTGTAATTTTCTGTAATTTCCCATTCGACCATTTGCTCCCTTAATGCAGGCATGTGGTTGTGCTTCACATTTTCTTCAAGCAATTGAGCGAAACATACAACTACAACTACTGTATGTACTGTCTATATATATATATATATATATATATATATATATATATATATATATATATGGCAGTTTCAAAGCCCTTCCAGACGGTTCTCTCGACAAGACTAAAGTAATTTGCATGTACTGTCAAAAGTTGAATAGTTTGCAACGGAGATGTAAGAAGTGTGAGAAGTACAATTAAGTAAGAAGTACAAATGTAAAGTGGGACACTACATTGTGTAACTATAACAAAGTAATATTACATTCAGGTCTTGAGTTTGCCATATTATGCTTTCAGCATATTTTTTGAGGTTATTCCTGGTATCTATGGTTTTAATTTGTACTAATTTTATTGAAATGTTGAATAATACCAATAATGTATAATAATGTTGATATAAACAAAAGTGGAATATTTTAAATTAAAAAAAAAAAAAAAACTCTTGGTGTAGCATGTTGAAGTCATAAAACTCATAAAAGGCATAGTTTATTAAGAAAAAATGATAAATTCATAGCATAGTTTGTCGAAAAAGGTCATGAAAAAGACAGTATAGTATGTTAGAAAAAAGTCATAGAAAAGTCATAGTATACTATGTCCAAAAAAGTGATAAAAAAGTCATAGTATAGTATGTTGAAAAAGTGATAAAAAGTCATATTCAACAGTGGTTGAATGAATGTAAAAAGGTTTTGTAAGTAATTTTAAGTCTTTAGTATGTTTTTTCTAATAGCATAGAAGTGAGTAAAAGCATTTAGCAAAATGTGGTCACTTGGAGAGGTTTTGGAGAGGTTTCTGCACACCAGTGACACATGTAATACTAAATACTAAAAACTCCCTAGCTCCCATTAGGTTAGGACTAGAGTTCTGAAACTTTACAGAGGTTTTGTTGACAAGATGTAGAAGGTATGTGTTGTGTTCTGCATAGTGTGGCACAAAGTATGTTTTAGTAAGTTTTTTTCAAATATTATTATTATTATTTTTTTTGACGTTACCAAAATAACTATTTTGAATGATGTTTAAACTGCTGTATTGTAAGTTGTGTTTTAATCACATGCTCAGCACATTTTCAGAAACTAGAAGAATTTAGGTTTCAAATCTGCCTCATACATGCATTTTGGCCTTGCAGTTCTTCTGTTAAAAGTGTTTCCCTTGGGAAAAGGAAATACACAAAAATCAAGCAAAAAAAGGTGGATTTAAATAGGTTAAAAAAAGTTATTAAAAAGTCATAGTATAGTATGTCAAAAAAAGCCATTAAAAAGTCATAGTATGGTATGTCGAACAAAGTCAAAGTATAATATGTAAAAAAAAAAGTGATACATGGTATATCAAAAAAGTCATGGTATAGTATGTCAAAAAATGTATAGTCATGGTATAGTATATATTTAGATTTATATTTAGTAGATATAGTTTAGTATGTTGAAAAAGTGATAAAAAGTTATAGTATAGTATGTTTAAAAAAATCATAGTATAGTATTTCGAAAAAGTCATGGTATAGTAAGAAGAAAAACTGATAAAGTCATGGTATAATATGTCGAAAAAAGCGTCATGAAAAAGGCCTGAAAAATCTGCAATAACTACCTCCTGGTTGCCTTGGGGCAGCTGTGCTAACCACTGAGTCAGTGTGCAACCAAAAACTTTTGTAGAAAACAGTGATAGCATAGTATGTTGAAAAAAGCCATTAAAAACTCATAGTATGGTATGTTGAAAAAAGTCAAAGTATAGCATGTCGTAAAAAGTGATAAAAATCATAGTATAGTATGTTGACAAAAGTCATAAAAAAGTCAAAGTATATTATGTTGGAGAAAGTTATAGTATAGCGAAAATAGCCATTAAAAAGTCATAGTATAGTATGTTGAAAAAATTCAAAATAGATAGATACTTTATCGATCCCCAAGGGGAAATTCAGGGAAGTAAAGATTATTTTATGTTGAAAAAGTGATAAAAAAGTCATAGTGTAGTATAATGAAAAAAGGATAAAAAGGTCATAGTATAACATGCCGAAAAAAGTAATAAAAAAGTCAGAGTATTGTATGTTCAAAAAAACATAATGCAAAGAGGAAGCCTGGACAGGATATCGAACCCAGGTAAGAGAATGCAGAGACTACTGCCTAATGGCAGCTGTGCAAACCACTAAGCCAGTATGCCACCAAACTGTCTGTTTTAAATACAGTAATAGCATAGTATGTTTAAAAAAGCCATTAAAAAGTCATAGTATTTGTATGTCAAAAAAGTGATAAAAAAGTTATAGTATAGTATGCTGAAAAAGTGATAAAAAAGTCATAGTATAGTATAGCGAAAAAAGTCAAAGTATAGTATGATGATAAAAGTGATAAAAATGTCATAGTATTGTAAGGTCGAAAAATTTATAAAAAAGTCATCATATAGTATGTTGAAAAAAGTGATAAAAAAGTCATGGAATAGTATAATGAAAAAAAATGATAAAAAAGGTCGTAGTATAGTATGTTGAAAAAAGTGATAAAAACGTCATAGTATTGACCCTTTGCACGTGACGTCACGCTCCACTTGCGCGAATTATAAACGCCGTGATGGACGGTGGAAGAGCTATGCTGTCGCAAGCTAAACTCGAACGTGTTTGTGTTCTCAAATTCACAATCTGCAGAGTAATCCTCACCAATACAAGCATGCAGAGTAATCCTCACCAACACAAGCATGTGTATGTATTGCCTTTCTGTTTTAAATGAGTGATGAATAAAATTATCCTCAACTAGCTAGCTGCCGTGCTAACCAGCTGTCCTGCTAACAGGTCCAACCCGATGATGACCCACATAACTAGCTAACATCGGTTATTCACTGACCTAGCTACATATCCAAAAAGAAAGCCGTTCCCTTGATCATTTAACTTAACACACATACAAAAAATATCAGTTAAATTAAAGATGATATGGCACGGAAACTAGCTTAAAAAACGAGTTAATTGCGGGTCTGTGGAGTTCCTACCACGGCTAGCTGACGAGCTAGCTGCAGCTAGCTTTGGACTGCTCGCTCAAATCTAAACATAGGCTACACAGTGAATATAATCACAGATAAGAAGATGGCTAGATGTTACAATTATGTGTGGTTACTACTAATCATAGACACTCCATGATTTACTGCATGGATTAACGTGTGATAGATAATTAATGACTGCACTTCCCAGAGCTGGGATGTGTTCAGGCATCCATTAACTAGGAAGTTGCATTGGCACACCCAGTGAACAACGGTATGTGGGTAGCCACGACCGACCATGTCCTCTAAAAAACATGGGCTACGTGTTATATAAATCTTTACTTAAGTAAAGAATATATGTTAATACAAAATAAACCCCAGATTGATGTCTTATCTTTGCCATTATGAGGTACCTCGCCTGCTGTTAGTGTAGCATCGCGTACCTGTAACCCAGCCAGCTACAAAGAACTGGGAAGCATCCAGACTTTTAAAAGCTTTGAGATCAGCACCAGTATATGGTGATACCCTGTTTACCACATAGTGGTACAGATCATGTGGACTGAAGTCGGGCAGACTCTGTGATTTAATGAGGTCCGTGAAAATGGAGGGAGAATGAATTAAGGGATGGTATCCAATCCGGCTATCTCCAACTTCTCCAAATACTGCTCTTTGTGAGCACCTACCAGATGCCCTACCTCGACCAATAACGGCACGACAACTTGTTGTTCAGTAGAAGAAGCCATATAAAGCCATAAATACAGTTTATTTAGTGTTATGTATTTCAAACTGATTGAAACTATGAAACTTTCCGCTCGTCTACTACTGTTTAGCCTGTGCTTCCGCCGTCCGTCATGGCGCCGTCACGTGGTCGTGTGACATGTTTGCAAAGGGTCAATTGTATGTAAAAACACGTCATGAAAAGGGCCAGCCTGGACTGGGTATCGAACCCGGTAAGAGTTTTCAGTGACTAGTGGCAGCTGTGCAAACCACTAAGCCAGATATAAAAAGTAATTGTATAGCATTTCGAAAAAAAGTCATAAAAAGTCATAATATTGTATGTTGAAAAAGTCATAAAAAAGTCATAGTTTAGTAAAGCGAAGAAAGTCATAGTATAGTATGCCGAAAAAGTGATGAAAAAGTCAAAGTATAGTATAACGAAGAAAGTGATAAAAAAGTCAAAGTACAGTATGTTGAAAAAGTCATACTATAGTATAGCGTAAAAAGTCATAGCATAGTATGTCGAAAAAAGTCTCAAAAAAGTCAAAGTATAGTATAGCCAAAAAAGTGATAAAAAAGTCATAGTATAGTATGTCGAAAAAAGTGAAAAAAGTCACACTATAGGATGGCGAAAAACGTGAAAAAAAGTCACACTATAGGATGGCGAAAAAAGGCTTAAAAAAGTCAAAGAAAAAAAGTGATAAAAAAGTCATAACGAAGAAAGTGGAATGTCGGCATACCACGGGGACCTAGCAGACACTCAAATGCACTAACCAGAACACATCAACACATCCCAGCGACACTACCCCTCCACCAGACTCCCAAATTATAGATTGCTTAATCATTATGACCCAAAAGGGTGCTTAGCTGTTCTCAGAAATGAGGTATGAGGCTGTGGGTCCCATCAGGAAGTCGTAGTCACATACTTACACGTAGTCACCGGGGCCGCTGCTGTGGTTGGCGTTGTCCCGCTGGTGGAGTCCGCCACCCTGGTGGGAGGCCCAGCGGCCCCGCTCCAGGCCATGGCAGCTGCCACAGCCCGGTCATCCTCCAGGTAAGGCCAGGTGTGTCGGTTCCCTCTCATGAAGGAGGCATACTGGTCTCGATGTGGTCGAAGGCCCCCCTGGGTAGGAGAGTAGTCTCTTACCGGGGTGCCAGAAGAGTCAGGCTATCCCTCTTGGCCCTGGCTGTGGCTAACAACAGTCAGGCCACCATCTTCGCGCTCAGACGCCATTTTGTGTCCAACGCGGACATCCTAAAAGTGCAAAAACTCATAGTATTGTATGTTGAAAAAAATGAGGAAAAAGTCATAATATAGTATGTCAAAAAAGTCATAGTGTAGTATAGCAAAGAAAGCTATAGAAAAGTCAAAGTATAGTATGACGATAAAAGTGATAAAAAAGTCATAGTATTGTATGTCAAAAAAGTGATGAAAAAGTAAGTCGAAAAAGTAAGTCGAAAAAGTGATGAAAAAGTCATAATATAGTATGTCAAAAACGTCATAAAAAAGTCATAGTATAGTATAGCAAAGAAAGCTATAAAAAAGTCAAAGTATAGTATGCCAAAAAAGTATAAAAAAATTCATAGTATAATATGTCAAAAAAAGTTATACAAAAGTGATAGTATAGTATGCTGAAAAAGTGATAAAAAAGTCATAGTATAGTATAGCGAAAAAAGTCAAAGTATAGTATGATGATAAAAAATGATAAAAAAAACATCATAAAATTGTATGCCAAAAAAATTGATAAAAAAGTAATCATATAGTATGTTGAAAAAGTGATAAAAAAAGGTCATAGTATAGTATGTCAAAATAAGTTGTAAAAAGTCATAGCATAGTATGTTTAAAAAAATCATAGGATAGCTAGCGAAAAAGGTCATAGTACAGTACGTCATAACATTATAAAAAAGTCATAGTATAGTACGTTGAAAAAGTCATAAAAAAGTCATAGTATAGTATGTTGAAAAAGTCATAAAACAGTCATCATATAGTATGTTGAAAAAGTGATCAAATAAAGTCATAGAATAGTATACTGAAAAAAGTGATGAAAAAGTCAGAGTATAGCGAAAAAAGTCAAAATATAGTATGACGATGAAAGTGATAAAAAAGTCATAGTATAGTATGTTGAAAAAGTCATAGCATAGTATAGCGAAAAAAGTCAAAGAATAGTATGTCGAAAAAAGTGATAAAGAAGTCATAGTATTGTATGTCAAAAAAGTGAGGAAAAAGTCATATTATAGTAAGCCAAAAAAGTAATAAAAAGTCATAGTATAGAATAGCTAAGAAAGTGGTAAAAAAGTAATTGTATAGTATTTCGAAAAAAGTCATAAAAAAGTCTTAATATTTTATGTTGAAAAAGTCATAAAAAAGTCATAGTGTAGTAAAGCGAAAAAAAGTCATAAAAAGTCATACTATAGTATAACGAAGAAAATGATAAAAAAAGTCAAAGTATAGTATGTTGAAAAAGTCATAAAAGAGTCACAGTATAGTATAGCGAAAAAAGTCAAAGGATAGTATGACGATAACTATATTGTATGTCAAAAACGCATAGTATAGTATAAAAAAGTCTCAAAAAAGTCAAAGTATAGTATAGCGAAAAAAGTGATAAAAAAGTCATAGCATTGTATGTCGAAAAATTGATAAAAAAAAAAAGTCATCATATGGTATGCTGAAAAAGTGATAAAAAGTCATAGAATATCATAATGAAAAAAGTGATAAAAAGGTCATAGTATAGTATGTCGAAAAAAGTGATGAAAAAGTTGTATGTAAAAAATATCAACGTCCAGCCTCGACTGGGTATCAAACCCTAGTAAGAGTTTTCAGTGATTACTGCCTTGTGGCAGCTGTGCAAACCACTAAGCCAGCTTGTCAAAAAAAGTTAGAAAAAGTAATAATATAGTATGTTTAAAAAAATCATAGCAAAGCGAAAAAGGTCATAGTATAGTATATCAAAAAATTATAAAAAAGTCATAGTATGTCAAAAAAGTGATAAAAAAAGTCATAGTATAGTATAGTGAAAAAGTGATAAAAAAGTCATAGTATAGTATAGCAAAAAAAGTCAAAGTATAGTATGACGATAAAAGTGATAAAAAAGTCATAGTATATAGTATGTCGAAAAAAGTGATAAAAAGTCAAAGTATTAGAAATATTTATAAAAAAGTCACCATGTATGTTGAAAAAGTGATTTAAAAAAGTCTGAATAGTATAATGAAAAAAGTGATAAAAAAGTCATAGTATAGTATAGCAAAAAAAGTCAAAGTATAGTATAATGATAAAAGTGATAAAAAAAAGTCATAGTATAGTATAGCGAAAAAAGTCAAAGTATAGTATAATGATAAAAGTGATAAAAAAGTCATAGTATAGTATTTCGAAAAAAGTGATGAAAAAATCATAGTATAGTATAGCGAAGAAAGTGATAAAAAATTAAAATAGTATAGCGAAAAAAGTCATAGTATAGTACGTCGAAAAAAGTGACAAAAAAGTCAAAGTATAGTATGTTGAAAAAATGATTAAAATGTCATTGCATAGTATGTCGAAAAAAGTGATTAAAAAAGTCGCAGTATTGGATGTTGAAAAATATCTCATGCAAAGGGCTAGCCTTGATTGGAAACTGAATTGAATTGAAGTCTGAAGTGATTACCAGCTGGTTGCCTGTTGGCAGTTGTGCTAACCACTAAGCCAGTGTGCCTCCGAATATATCACGTTGAAAACAAAAAGTCACAGTATGGTATGTCTAAAAAAGTATTGTCTGTCGAAAAATTGATAGTATATTAGTATGTATAGTAATAGTATGTTGAAAAAGTTATAAAAAGTCATAGAATAGTATAATGAAAAAAATTATAAGAAGTCATAGTATAGTATGTTGAAAAAAGTGTATGGAATGTCGAAAAAAACATCATGAAAAAGGCCAGCCTGGACTGGGTATCAAACACCAGTCAGAGTATGTAGTTACTACTGCCTGGTTGCAGCTGTGCTAACCACTAAGCCAGTGCGCCACCAAATGCTGTTGAAAACTAATAGCATAGCATGTTTAAAAAAGCCATTAATAAATCATTCAAAAAAAATTATAAAAAAGTCATAGTATAGTATGTTGAAAAAAGTATGTAAGTATGGTATAGCAACAAAGGTCATATGATAGTGTGTCGAAAAAAGTCAAGGTGTAGTATGTCAAAAAAAGTGATAACAAAGTCATAGTATTGTATTTCGAAAAAAAACAATGAAAAGGACAAGCCTGGACTGGGAATCACACATGGGTTGGAGTGTGCAGTGACTACTGGCTTGTTGCCTGTTTGCAGCTGTGCTAACCACTAAGCTAGTGTGCCACGGAATAATTTATGTTGAAAACAGTAATAGCATAGTATGTTGAAAAAAGCCATTAAAAAGTAATATTATTGTATGTCGAAAAAAGAGATAAAAAGTCATAGTATAATATATGAAGCCCCTAAGGGGACATGAGCAAAAAAAAAAATCTAAAGTTTAGTTTCATGTGCTCACACGAAACTTTCATGTGCGCACGCAAAACCTAAAGTTTAATTTCATGTGCTCACATGAAACTTTCATGTGCGCACGCAAAACCTTTTCATGTGCAAAACGTGAAAAAGCTTAACGTGGATTAATGTACCTAAACAATGATCAATGATTACCAAATTCATCTCTCATATTGCTCCTCATAACCACTGAAAACTGTCAAAAAATCGATCCAAACGTCCAATTATTATGGACGTTATCTGACATTAAGCGTTTCTGCTTCATTAGAGCCTATTGTAAGGAAAAGGCTTAACGTGGTTCAATGTACCTAAACAACGATCAATGATCCCCAAATTTCTCTCTCATATTGCTCCTCATAACCACTGAAAACTGACAAAAAAAATCTAACCCAATGTCCAATTATTATGGACGTTATCTGACATTAAGCGTTTCTGCTTCACGTTTTCAGCAGGGCTGCAGAGCGGGTGTGGGTTGACTCTCCATGGTTCTCATGGGATTTATACATTTTATAATGTCCCTGTTGAACTCAGAGTGAGGAGGGGGCATGAATTTCAAAACTCCGCACCAAAATGATTTATTATTTTTATTCAGTCATGTAAACCCAAAAATACAAATAAAAAATCATTAAAATCATGAACTCAAGTCATCATGAACAAAGTGTTGGTCTGTACAGTTGTGCTGTTAGTTATATGCTGCTAGCGTGCAGCCTGATGTCTGACTCTACCCCCCCCCCCCCACCACTCAAGAGTCTGCTTTTGAGACTTTGCTCTAATTTTCGGGACAATGGACCTTTTTCACAGCAGACATTTTGACTTGTCATAGTAGAAAAAGCACAGCTGAAATTGATAACCTTAACGATGGCTCAATTCCATCAAGTGTCCCAGTAAGCTATTTCAGTGAGTCAGCATGCACAATACCAGGGTCTCTTCTAAGTGGAATGCAGCCATCATTAATGGTTTTGAATACACCTGTGCTTTTCCTACTATGACATGTCAACATGGCTGCTGTGAAAAAGGTCTATTAGGGCAGGATTCGGGATTCGGGACAACTGCTTGGATTTCGGGACTGTCCCGAATTTTTCGGGACGTCTGGTGACCCTAGTAGACTCTTATGGCATATTGAAGCCTTTTGGCATCTATATAAACTCATCTTCAGCCGCCATCCTTTCTAACCGGAGTTCTTTGCTGCAGTGCTGCTGACTGTGGCACTAGCACTGTTCATAACAGCGTGAAATGGGTTTCAAAGCAGCGCACATGAAAACAAATCTAAAGTTTAGTTTCATGTGCTCACACAAAACTTTCATGTGCGCACATGAAAAGGTTTTTGAAGTGATAAAAAGTCATAGTATAGTATGTTGAAAAAAGTGATAAAAAAATCATAGTGTGGTATGTTGAAAAAAGTCATAGCCTTAACAATACTTGGTATCAATATAATGACCTCACCGTGGGCACCAGAAAGCATTTGCGAACATACTGATATATTATTTGTGCGGATAAAAAAAAAAAAAGTGGGCATATCAGCGAGGTTGTTTAAAGAGGGCTGTCAATGAAGGAATGCTTGTGGCTCTTGTCATTTGGAGGCTCACTGAGCCAAATGTATAAGTCGTTTTGCTTAAATGAGTAACAAAGCACTAAACTTGAACAGTAATAACACACAAACTGTAAAAAATATCAAAAGCAGTAGCATTTAGAAGTGGAAGAAGCCTGAAGATGATTTAAAGATTGCTCCATTGACTTTCAATTTAAAAAGAAAAAAATATATTTAAAAAAAACTTTAAATGGTGAAGAAAAGTTTTATATTTGAATGGTTTTTGTATAGCTGAAAGTATGCAGAAGTAGTACTAGTAGGTGATAACAATCTCGGATAACAATACTGTACACAATAAACATTTGCATAAAGCAAGCATATTTGTCCACTCCCATGTTGATAAAGTTAAAAAGTAAAAGAAAAGTTGAAAAATATCCCTTTAAAACACATTTAGAACACATACAAATTTGATTAATTAGCGATAAATCATGCGATTAATCGCGATTTAATATTTAATACAACTGGCAGACCTAATATATATATATATATATATATATATATATGTATACACACACATACAGTGCAGAATACAGTTAATTATATTTTTCTGCTGAGACATTTCATACAAATGATTTGTCTGTCAGAAAAAGATGAATGAGGAGATGAAGAGGACGGAGTGAGAGGAGGAGCAGTAAACAGATGGGGCAGATAAATTAAAGTGTATCATTAAAAAGACAAAGTGCTTTAATCTATATTTAATCCCCTGTGCAGCTGCAGGGATCATCATCACCTGGTGAGCCATGTAGTAACCTATGACCCACAACAGTCAATACAGCTCTGGTGATAAAACCATATAGCAGCTTATTTGACTTTGCCAGCAGTTTCCTTTAATAAATTAGGAAATCCGTGCAAAGACCATTGTAATGTCCCCCTAAAAATGCAGCCAAACTATCTTTACTGTAAAGGTAATTGTTTTTACTTTTTACCAGTTTTTTACAATGGATTTCTGACATGTTAACTGTCTTTTGCCAGTGCCATGGACACGGACAAAAAAAGAAAAATCCAAAACATCCCCTGATTTTAATGGAAATCATGTCAGCTAAATACAGAATAGTTTGATGTTTTTCCATGTTTAATTTGTATCACTGATTTCTTTCCCTGCTGTGATGATGAGAATAAAAAAACTTGTTTGAAACTTGTTTGAGACTTGCAACTTGTTTTTCTCTTATGCATATTCTTTCCTTTATGTTATCAGAACAGCCTGTCTCATCCTCCCCTTGCTGATGCCTTCTGTCATACTTAAAAGATTTTAATTTTCCTGGTACATCTTTATTTTCTTTATTTACAACTTAGTGCATTTGGACCTATATTTGTGTTTTTGACAACCTTATGTTATCTCTTAATTATATTGACTTCTTTTACGCAAGTGCTGCTACAATGTAAGTTAACGGGCAATTGCGCACCTTCAATTTACATCCACAAAAGTGCTTGTTTTGCCACTGACAGCATTCTCGCTTAATACTGGACCAATTTCAAAGATTGTTGTTCCCATAAGTCACTTACACACAAAAACATAGGGAAATGGGAACGGGTGGAAAAAATAGAAGTTACCCTTTAAGTTCCATCTAATGCAACTGGCAATACCAAACACAACAACAAAAGTCACTCCTTAACAGCCTTGGAATCCAGTGGGTGGGGCAGGGGATTACCATTGTATTTTTTTTTTTTCTTCATTCTGTCATTCTTGATGTTATTATTTTTGAAATGTGTTTTTTAATGTGTTCAATTCTGTTACAAGGTAAGTTTAAATAGAAAAAAACCGTGTGCTGTGCCATAATCATTCCTCCTCTAAGACTAATAGTGATGGATTGATTCATTTTGAAAATTACAAGGTAATAGCTAAATAGGGGCTACAGTTCATTTGAGTAAATATTAAATTCAAGGCTCACTTTTGCTTGGTAAAAAAAGCACACCCATGCTAGTGTGATTTCTCGTCATTAATGTTTAGAGGTTAATTGTTAATAAGAAGTTTGTGACAACCAGTAATAAACATACAACATGCATAAATGTTTTATACTTTTGTCCATATATAACTCTTGCAATGGCTTTTATATTGAATTATTTTGCAGTGCACAATTAACATTCAATTCCAACATTCTGTAATAGTGCAGGAATTAGCATGGCCTTTATGTACTGAGAGGCACGAGTGTGTAGAACATCCAAAACCCTAAGTGTTTTAGTTTCCTCTAATCAGTCAGACCAGTGAGGGCCAAGACCTGCTTGCAATAGCCATACATATATTTTGAGACTATTATCTGTGTGTGTGTGTGTGTGTGTGTGTGTGTGTGTGTGTGTGTGTGTGTGTGTGTGTGTTCTCAACCTCATCCTCAGGAGACTCTGGTTCTACTTGGTACATATTTCTTCTTGCTAACCGGACTGTATCATCAGTGTAATCCAGCACTGGCCTTTTTTCCCACCAGGGTTAGAACTTCATCCCTTCCCCAAATAGAGAAAGTTTCCTTCCACTAAATGGTAAACTGTGGACCAACTCACACAATGCAAGTTCCAAACCACCAGTCACCAAGTGTTCAACGTGACTGTAATTGTTTTACTTTCATACGGTATGCAACTATTTTGAATTGTAAAAGGTATGTTTTTGAGAAACCATTTTGTCGCCAGGATTACATTTTTCCTGCAGTGTTTCTGATGGAACATCAATATTAAAATATGTTTACTGCCAATGTTTGTAATCGTTTTCTTCTTCAGTATCCACTTTGTCACTGAAAACTGCCACTGAATGGACTTAATAGCACATAAATGAACTTAATAGCACATAAACATAATTTGCAGAGTTGGTATAGGACAGATTGTTCCATTCTCTGCTGCTCATGTGAATGCAAAAATAAGTCAAACTTAGCTTTCAATTATTGACCTTTTGTATCTCTCAAACCTAAAATCAAATATTCAATTTAGAAAATATATATTTGTTGACATTTAATAATAAAAAATGAGACATCAGTAAAATAAGTAAAAGATGTGGTACACATCATATAGCTTATAGTACACTGACTATTTGCATGCAGTGTGCAAAATAATTATTAAAAAAATGGAAACCTTTGTCGACTGCAAGCGTCTGTGATAAAATAATTTGCTGAATTATCCACCTTTTCTGTCAATCACTAACAGACGTAAATTATGTACTGTACAGTAACTTAGCAGCAGAAACAAGCACACTCCAGCAAACAGGCATGCATGTGCATACACACAAGCACATAGAAACAGATCTTTCATTAAACTTATCTGACATTTGAAAAGGCTGAAACAAAGTCCTGACAACAATGAGGGGCCATTAGATTATGATAGATTAATCACAGTTTTAATGAGGTCCAAGATCAAAAAGTTATGTTTAGCTCACTCACATTTATTGGACCACATTTTCACCTCAATATCTGCCAGCTCAATATTACCAAATGAGAGGTTCTGGAGTGTCTTTCCTGTATAGTTTTTCTTTTCTTTTTTGCATTATAAAATAAGATAAACTAAAATATTTTATATTCTTTTTTTCTATTTCTAATTATATAGAAAGTTGCTGATAATAGCTTGACAATTAAGGGTCATGTACTGAATTTTGGAATAAATAATAATGTTTATACTGATAATGTTAATGAATGAATGAATTCATTATTTTTTATTATTTTTCTTTTTTTGATAAAAGCCTCAAACTTTGCCTAATACGCTATGAAAAATGAGGCAGAAGAGTGAGTAGATTGTCTCTCTGTAGAGCAGCCTTGTCCTGTTTTTACTCCAAACCTCAGGTGGCCCAATCAGGCACTGGGCCTTTGAAGTGTAACTGACTGCAGGCCTTCACACTCTGCTCTCTCTCTCTCTTTCTCTCTCTCTCTCTCTCTGTGTGTGTGTGTGTGTGTGTGTGTGTGTGTGTGTGTGTGTGTGTGTGTGTGTTTTATAGCTTGTGTCTGAACCAGTAAATAATTGTATCCACATCTAAAAATGCTACTCATATGTGTGTGTGTGTGTGTGTGTGTGTGTGTGATTCCCCCCCTGAGCGAGCGGCATTAAGGAAAGGATAACAGTTGTCTAACTGATCTGTTTCCCATGACAAAGGGATCAGAAGAAGGTAACTGAGTCTGTTCTCCCTGACAGAACAGCTAAGCTCCCCATGATAAATGTGTCCATGATTATATCTATACAAAATCAGGTTTGCACCTGTGTTCTGCTTAAACAGCACCCCCATAGTTTGAAGTATACTGTAGTACCACTATGGCAATTTCAGAGGCTCTTGTTTGTGCTGTTGTTGTTGTGGATTGTAATATATTGAAAAATGTTTCTAAAGTTTTTTTTCTACCATGGCTAACGTATTAGAAGAGTACTAACACTCCTAGAATAACAGGTGCACTGATTTCCAAAAGGGGCTATTGGTATACCACTGTTATTTCACTGGCATATTTATAGTAATTCTTACAGGCATATAGCACTGCTGACATATTTATATTCCACTTAAAACTGGCAATACTCGTGTTCCACTAGCAGACACCACTTTGAAAATATACAATGACCAATGATCTGAATCCTGTTCACGTTGCTTGATGTTTGATTTTAGCCAAAAGTAAATACAAAAAATAAATACATTATCAATTTATCACTCAATCACTGTACCTAAGCAAAAATAAGAAAGGCTTAACTAGCAACAAAAAAATACACCTTTTCAAAAAAATACACAAAGCAGACACAGAGAGATTACATTAAAGCTGTATATTGCCCTGGAGCTGCACTGTTTAGAAATACCCTGAGGATTTGTAGCTTTAGAGATTTTTTATTTATTACAATGCCGTCAGCTCCCAGGCCAGATGTCTGCTCAATAGATAAATAAGGGGACAAGTGTGCACTGTCCACTCACCAGGTGTGGGATGTGTGAGACTCAGGCTGAAGTGGTTTCCTCCTGAGCAGAACCCTTGAGAAGCATGTAACCACTCAAAAGAAATCATGTCTGCTGCCCTAGAGCTTTGATCCTATCAGTTAGTAAAGAGGACCATGGAGCAGTTACCCTAGCAGACTCTGTAGTGTACTGTGATTGGCCACATACAGGCGCACACTGTAACACACACACAGGTTGCCCTTTACAAGGGGATAGGTAACAGAGAATGATGGTATTTCCCCACATGAGTGACTTTGTCTTCTCTTGTTTAAAGCTGCAGCACTCAGGACTGGCAAGATCCTGTACATGTTGCTGTGTTGATACAAAGGGGAAAGACAAAATGTAGTGTAAACACTTTATTAAAAAGTGAGTAGCATTTGTCAGCTATGAAAGTGGTCTGGTAATCAACACGAATCCCCAAGGCGAAACAAGACAATGAGCAGAGCTGCAAAACTCATCTGTGTCCACATGTCAGCAATGAAAAAGATATGTACGTGTAGAAGTAGCAATTCTATGTATATATTTATGGGGTGCCGAATGTAAAAGTTTGGTTCCAATTTTTTAGCTGATAAATTTTCAACATTTAGCTCACTTTCCTCACATTTAGTGCATTTTCCTCACATTTGAGACAGAAATTATATATATATATATATATATATATATATATATATATATATATATATATTATATCTAAATGTTATTATATCTAAATGTTAAATGTTATATCTAAATCTAAATGTTATATCTAAATCTAAATGTTAAATTTATATCTAAATGTTATATCTAAATCTAAATGTTAAATATATATCTAAATGTTAAATGTTAAATCTAAATGTTATATCTAAATGTGTCGCCAAGTGTAAACTAAATATTTAGAAAATATTCAAATCCCCAGGGAAACCACGCCCACTGCAGTGGCTTCAAATCACGCTGCACCGCAATTTTCAGTCAACACCTGTTGGTACAGTAAATACTGACTACAGTGGAGCTGTTCGACTAATGTTACTGGATTAAAACACATTTCGGTCAGTATTTTATATTATTGACTTATATCACAGAAATGTCTTAATATTTGTGTGTACTATAATGCCGTTGTTTTGTTTGACTCATATCTCCTTGTCTGTTTAACGTTAGTTTGACTCATCCTTCACAAGCAATCTAGCTCACACACTGCAGCCGACATGTCATCTGAACAGGGATCGCAGCACTGTAACTAGCTAAGTTAGCTAGGTCTCGCAATGCGAGACTGAACAGCAGTAGGCCTGTCACACTATAGCCACATGTAAGTAGTTTTCAATACTTTGGTTATATTACCGTATTTTATTAACCTGAATTATGTTGCTATATTAGCTTGCGAAGGAGCTATCCGTTGCTAATGCTAATTTATCTCAAAAAGCAGAAATGTTAGCTAACTACTGCCAAGATATGATTTCACTAGAAACCAGAGAGGTGTTGTAAGACTCGTCAAGTGTTGTCATGTGTTTACACTGTCTTACAATGAAACCATATCTTGGCAGTGACATTAGTTAGCTACTGCTTTTTGACATAAATTAGCTAGCTAACGTTAGCGTTAGCAACAGATAGCTACTTTGCAAGCCAATAAAATATAGCCTTGGCAAACAGAATTAAGGTTAATAAAACACGAGAACTAGCTATGTAACCAGTATTACAAACTTCTTACAAGTGGATGGATTGTGACATTTTAGTTGTGTTCGGATGAATATGTTAGATACATAGCTGGACTTTTTCCATGCTGGGCTAATGTTAGATTGCTTGGGAAGGATGACGTTAGTCACACACGGAGATATGTAATTCAAACAACGGTATTGTGATTAACACAACTATTAAGGCATGTCTGTAATATACCGGTCGGTCAATAATATAAAATACTGTAGATCAGTGCTTTCCAACCCTTCTGGTCTGAGGTTCCCCCACAGCCCTGACATATAAACTCACATACCCCGCCCTATCAATTACCAATGTGTTCACACTATTTATCATATTAAAGTGAATATTCTTACATTTTCAATTTTGCAATTGAACTGTACACATTTAGGTTGGTTTGGTCAGAAATTCTACTAACTAAACCTTTTACTTGAAGTGTGGTTAATGTTTCAAAAGTCATACATTACTTTTAGCTAATCATTTCAACTGTTAGTTACTAAGTCAGTAGGCCACTTTTAGCTATTTTTTTCTACCATTGATTACTTCGCTATATGTTTTAACATATGTGTTGAGCTGTTTTAGCTGATATATTGTTTTAAATCAATCATAAATGATTAGTTTAGCTGCTCCACAATCTTTCCAAGTACCCACTGGCTACAGCAGAGATACCCCTTGCTGGGGCATCACTGGGTGCAGCGCGATTTGAAGCCACTGCAGTGGGCGTGGTTTCCTTGGGGATTTGAATATTTTCTAAATATTTAGCTTTACACTTGGCGACACATTTAGATATAACATTTAGATTTAACATTTAGATATATATTTAAGATTTAGATTTAGATATAATATTTAGATTTAACATTTAACATTTAGATATAAATTTAACATTTAGATTTAGATATAACATTTGGATTTAACATTTAACATTTAGATATAAATTTAACATTTAGATTTAGATATAACATTTAGATTTAACATTTAGATATATATATATCTATATATATAGATATATCTATATCTATATATATAGATATATCTATATATCTATCTATATCTATATATATAGATATATATATATCTATATATATAGATAGATCTATATATATATATATATATATGTGAGGGAAATGTGCTAAATGTGAGGAAAGTGAGCTAAATGTTGAAAATGTATCAGCTAAAAAATTGTAACCGAACTTTTACATTCGGCACCCCATATATATTAACCTTTTATATTTAATTATACTTACCTCAATGTTTGAGGAGACAAAGGCCTGTGCAATTACTGGATGAATTAAATGAGTAATTCAACAGTTTGGGATATATGCTTATCGGCTTCTTCACAAGAGTTAGATGTATGTAAGGTAAATTTTAAGCTACAGCTGGTTGGATAAGCTTAGCACAATGACTGTCCAAAGGTATTACAATTTGCATATCAGCAGCTTTAAAGCTGACTAATAAGCATATCCCGCTTACAAACCTTACAAACCATATAAATAAAATTGATTAAAAAGGGCCATTGAACTGTTTACTGTGATCATTTGATTAGTACAAAAAAAAATGGTACACATAAAAATGGCTGCCGCTCTGACCATTCTGCTATGTTGATTTGAATCGGAATGGCCTTTTTATTTATTTTAATTCTATGTTACAAACTGTTATTGTCACTTTGAGGTTGCCAGTCAACTGGTGGAGACTCCAGGAAGTGACTGGCCAAGATATAGTCCAGCACACAACCTACTGCACATTTAGGAGATTCTGTTACCTTTGGAAAGAGCCATGTTAGCTGTTTCCCCAGGTTTCCAGTCACTGGCTAATCTGGGTTTTGAAAAATCAACACATAATATGCATAGGCTACGGCAGATTTGCAGCATTTATTTGTTTGTGTTCATAATCACTTTTTAATTAAGGCAGGTATTTGTCAGGTTTGAGTTGAAATAAAATATTCATATTATTTTGTGGCAAAAAGGCATTTTGTTTTCCCCCATGTCCTTAACAGTGTTTATAACCAAACTTCATCAGTTCTTCAAAATCCCCAAGTCATCGCTTCTTCCCCCTTTACCTCTTTCTTGCTGCATACATGTGCTGCTCTTTGTCATTTTGTTATCGTCCAACACGGTCTCATGGCAGTTTGTGTAATTGTTACGTTATTTTTAATCTGATTCGTATACAACAACACGTTTATCTCGTTTTTTTCGTGGTGGCCAGCACGAAAAGATTAACGGGGAAAGCAAACATCACACCCCAGGACACGCGACAACAACAACGGGACGGTGGAGGTTGGGTTTAGGAAAAAAACAACGGGGAAAGGACGCCTCATGCGCCGGGAGATGGCCGCGGGGGACGCGCGACAATAACGGGACGTTTGTGATTAGGAAAACAACGGGGAAAGGACGCCTCACACGCCGGGAGATGGCCGCGGGGGACGAGCGACAATAACGGGACGGTTGTGATTAGGAAAACAACGGGGAAACAAAACTCCACACACGGGACGCGATCCCTGGTCTCCCGGGTGAAAGTCCTGTATTGTTTCACCCATACACCACCCCCACCAACCTCCCTACGCGGATTTTCGGCTTTTCATACTACTCCCTAATGTAGTCGTGCTGTGATCACAAAATATGCTTCCCATTGAAATACGTTACTTTACATTTTCGTGCTAGCCACCACGAAAAAAAATTGAAAAATGTCCCCGTGAACACGTATCAATAGATTAAATAACGTGACCATTTGACGAACTGCCGTGAGACCGGGTTGTATCGTCACCATAGTGAATAAACATCTCATCCAGTCTTTCTACTTCTCTCCGAGTCCAGTGGTAAATTCAAAAGTTTGCAGCTGTCATTTTTCAGGACAGTGTTCTAACTTAACTGTTGTTTTTGCTGACTAAGCCTTAATCAAGGTGATTAAACATGTAAACAGATTAGAAATATTAATCCTTTGTTGTTTGAGGTGATGGACAGCCCCAAGGTGGCAGATTTTGTTTGTTCATTTTCTTGTTGTTAATTTTCTTTCTTTTATCTATTCTCTCTGGTGCTGAATGTGTGTGTTTGTACAAAAGTTGGTTTATGTGTGTGGCGAAGGCCTATCTCTCCTGAGATGGCTGGAGATGGAAGTAGTTGTTTGTTATTATCCTCTACCCATTTTTCCCTCTCCTCTCCCTCCCTTCCTCTCGAAGAAGAGGACCAAGGACTGTACCACCCGCTAGTCAGCAGTGCTGAGATTAACTCCACGGAAAACCAAACAAACAAAGAAAGGAAGAGATTTTTCTTCTCCGCCTGGACTTGGCAAGCACTCCTCCCTTCCCTGGATCCCTCGTTTCTTGTCCGAATGGAGACAAGAGGGAGTGTAGAACAAAGAAGTAAGCATCCCTTTGTTGGGATTAGGTGAAAAGAGAAAGGCTCTTGTTTTAGAGGCACTGGGCGCATGTTTCCCCATCTAATTTAATAACGCGCCTTTGTGCCTCTAAGATTCATATATAAATGTTTTGGTCGTGCCTGACTGTGTGTGTATTTGAAGTGCAAACTTCACACTTATGTGCAAATATGTTAGTCTTACACCATGTTGAAAGACAAAGTAATTCTAAATAATCCACTCTGACCTGTGAAATGGCGGGAAAGCTTTGAAGACAAAACATTTTGTGCATGTGTCTCTGTGTCGCTATATGCATGTGTGTTTTTTTTTGTGATAACAGAGGCTGTAAAAATAATAACCACAATCTGCAGCAGTGTGGCACATCTTTATGTGGTTTGATTGGATTTGAAGTGCCATTGTTAATTTTTGTTCATTTACAGTTCAGGCACAAAAATAAGCATGAAGCACATGAACCCTCGCTCTAACTCTCTGCACTTGTGTGAGATTTATTGACTCTCCCACCCTAAACATCCCAGTCTAATATCTCACTGACAGGGTCAAATTCTATGTATATCTGAGCATGTCATTTTTACAGCATGGCTGCTAATGTGTATCTATTTATATATGATGTGAACAAGTGTATATGTAACTTCCCGATAATGGATCTCCTGAGAAAATCACGATGGCCTATGTCTGCCCCAGCCATAGCTAGTGTCACATTCAATTCCTTCCTCTGCACAAACTCTTCATCTAAGAGCCTTCTTGTCGTCCATGAAGTTGCCTCTGACCTGATACAACATGATAGCTGTGATTAAAATAACTCCACTCCATCCTCTCCATCTCAGGGTCAGTGGTCCTTTGGGGAATGGGAGGGGCACATCTCAAGTACCCTATTCTGAACAAATTTAGTTTGAGGGAGGGATTTGCAAATGAAGAAAAATATTTGATGTGAATAATCACTTTAGCCGCTAATCCAAATGGTTTGGTGACAGGTGACAGGATGGGGCTATCGACATTGTGTCAAGATGAAAATCACTTATAAATAAACATTTTGTGTGTCTTTGTGCAATACTTTAGAATGAATTTGGCAGTTTTACAGACATCTTTTACAAGACAGGAAATCAATACAATCTTAACTAACCCCCTAAATGTAATGCTGAGTGATATTGGCTAATGCTCACCTCAGCCTGTCTCTATCCCCCTCACTAGAACCAAGAGGTCCATGACTGGGTCTATTTATTTAATTTTTTATTCATTATTATTTTATTTATTTTTGGTTCTGCTCTGTGTATACAGTATGTGTGTTTGGGCCCAGAGCAATGCTCAAACTAATCAGTTTTTGTTATGCTGACTGACACATTCAAATGAATTTTGAAACACCAGACACTCAGTCTACACTCAGCATGGCAAAGTGTAGAATAAGCATTAGAGGAGGAAAAATGGGGGAAATAAAGAGTGAGCTGATAGAAAGGAAGAAAAGGGAAATGAGAGGGTTGGTAATAAAAGATTGAGTGCCCTAAAGTCAAACTGCCCATACTCAAACAACCTGTGACACATCAAGATCAATAATCACCCCACCTTTTTACTCTTTGTTCAACTATTTGTGTTCTGTCACCTACTCACACACACACACACACACACACACACACACACACACACAGATCCAAGCACAGACAAACACACTGTGACACAGCTGAACCCTTTGCAAGAGTAAATTAGTTATTTCCTTTGGGGTAAAACTCCAGAGTGAAAAGTGTTTACAAGTAAGTGTGTGCTGTTTGTGAATGTGTATCCTGTGTGCACTTGTTTGTGTGTGTCCCAGCGTGCTTCTGCATATGTGCGTATTGCTGTGGCTCTCAGGCCAGTCGAACGCAGGTCTTGACCCTGTCATTGTGTGGGAGTAGGGAATAGCGGGAGGCAATGGAGCTGGAAACACAGAAAATGAGAACAAGACCTGCTAGATGCCCCCGTGGGATTTTTACAGCCAGCTATAGAGAACAGCCCTGCGGCACGACAAAATATGACACAAACACACACCACTCTCAACACGAGACAATCAGAGGGGTAGACAGTGGAAGAGAGGAGAAGGGAAGGGAAGAGAAGAGAAAAGAAGAGTTTATTGTTTTTGTAAATTATCAATGTGTCTAGACACTCAGAGCAAAGGGATGTCAGAAATAGGAAGAGCAAAATGGGAGATGTAAGGAGTGGCGAACAAAACATGTTAATCATCTCCTGGCAGGCCTTTAGAGTGAGTGGCCTCATTCTGTCCTGTGCATATATGAGTGTAAATGCATGTACGTGCTATATATGTGTGACTGTGTGTGTGTGTGTGTGTGTGTGTGTGTGTGTGTGTGTGTGTGTGTGTGTGTGTGTGTGTGTGTGTGTGTGTGCAGGCAGAGATGGTCATGTCACACAGAACAGCTAATGAATTAAACAAAGCCTTTGAAGGATTGTTTAAGTGATGCCCTAAGTGCTTACAATATGCATTTTACTGGTTTGTGTTTTGTCTCAGAGTGAGTGGGGGTCTGTGTGTGTGTGTGTGTGTGTGTGTGTGTGTGTGTGTGTGTGTGTGTGTGTGTGTGTGTGTGTGTGTGTGTGTGTGTGTGTGTGCACAGCTCTTCCCTGCACAAGAAAAGACTATCTCATCTTTATCTTTGCTGAACAGATTGACATACAGTAGTGTGGACACAGACATGATCTGTGTGGCTTGAGTTGAATCTATTAATCAACATCTGGCTGCCCACTGTTAAAACGACTTCAAATTCAAAACACACTACAAAGGCAGTAAGAAGGAGAGTGCAGAGTGCAGATATGCATACAATAAATAGAGGAATCATTAAACTAGTAGATTTAGGTGTAGATGGTATATGTCTTGTATAGAATGGTTATCACTAGGGTTGGGCATCGTTTAGATTTTAACAATTCTGATTCCAATTCCGATTCTTCCTTTCGATTCCGGTTCTTATCGATTCTCGATTCCGATTCTTTGAGGGGTGGAGTTGAAACGGGTCACATGCCTATTTTCACAAATAAGAGGAAAGTTTTATTTTGAGTCAGTGGTGGTTTGCAGTTTTACAGCTTTTTCAACGTAAAATAAAGCCACACTAGAGCACTGCTTACTGTGCTCCAAGGCTGCAATACAACAAACGCCTGGCTGCTTCGTAATCAAAAACTTGCACATATTAAATTGGGAAGCGATGATCAGATTTGAAACCAAATCCTCTAAACGATTCCAAACGATTCCAATAAAGAAACGATTCCGATGGAATCGTAATTTTTGAAACGATTCCAAGTAGGAATCGGTTCTCGATGCCCAACCCTAGTTATCACTAAGCGGCAGTAGCTCAGTCCGTGGGGACTTGGCTTGGGAATATAGAGTGTGGAATATAGAGTTCTGGGGAGGTGCAAGTTTGCTTCCTGGGCACGGCTGAGGTGCCTTTGAACAAGGCACTGAAACCCACCAACTGCTCGGGGCGCTTGAAGCTCATTTGCTGACATCTCTCCATACATAATGCATGTTTATGTTATGTTATGTTATGTGTATTTGGGCCTGTGTGTGTGAATATACAGTATATCAACAGAGTGAAAAAAAAAATTATTTTCCCTTTGAGGGATTAATAAAGTATACATTGTTATTATTATTATTATTATTATTATTATTATTATTATTATTATTATTATTATTATTATTATAATCAAGCCATATGATTAGCCAACATGGACAAAACATACCTCAATCCCTATAAAACTATTTACTAATTGTATGTAATTAAGATTGAGAAATGTGACAAAAAAATAAAATAATATGTAGTAGATCGCTGCAATATACTAACCTGCTGCATGTGTTATTCCTTCAGGGCCAAAAACAGGAGTTGGCATGTAACTGAAGTTATTTTTATTATTACTTGCATGCCTTTAATTGTAAATAGACGTTGCAATCTCACTACCTTCTTGTTCAATAAAGGTCGGACTAAAGATCTGATTTGCTCCAATAATTACACACATGCTACAATTTACTCAAACTTTTAGCAGCTTCGCAATAAATCAATAAACCTTCACATTTAGGGGCCTAATAAGTTCTCATATCAATGGGTCTGTAAAATTGAAAGTGGAAAGAGCCTTGTCTGTTCCATGTTTTGTCTCCTGTTGGTGGATTTGGCCTTTGGTTGGCCTTTAGACTATGGATTGGACCTTTACATGTTTTGGGTCTCGTTTGGTTACTCTATTATCATAGACAGTATGTATAGATGAGCTGTTAATTATGGTTAAGTGGTCTGCTATAGTACAAATTATGTGAGAACAACATAACAGCAGGCTTAAAGAGGAGATGCATAGTGTTTGTATATGAATAAACATAAAAAACTGTACATATGAGCAAGTAAGCAAACATGTATTGTATGGATTAACTGTGTATGAATCCCCAAATGCACAGCCCGATACACAGAAGCAGTTCTCTTCTCTAGCCTGACCCTATGAGCTTGTTGAGCTGTGTGATGTGAATGTATTATGACACTCTCTGCAGGCATGCAAAATTAAACAGGGGCTCCCACAGGAGGAACCATACATACTTAAGCTGTGATTTCCACTGCTTCATGTACACCAGGACATTGAGAGCTGCTGCTTGAAACACTCTTGCACACACTTTTGCACACACATACACACATACAGACATGTACACAATGTTGTACCATTGAAAATGTAGGGTTTGCATTATGTATCCTTGCTTTTTCTATGCATCATGTCATAGAGGCCATAGATATTACTTAGACACGAACTACGTCTTTACACTTTTCTTTATCTCTTTCTCTCTTTGTTTCTGCTCATCCTTAAAAAAGATTTACTACTGATCGGCTACTAGAGGAGAGTGCAGTATTCTCAAACACAAGACTTCGTTTGGAAAATCACGCTTTTCTTTTTTGGCCATAAGTCAGTGGAATACCCTCCCAACACAGCTAATTACAAATCTTATGTACAAATCTTCAAACCTTTTCATGCTTGACAAAACGCGGGACATTGTCAGAAAAAACTTGTACACATTTTTGAATTGTGTCAGTGTGTGTGTGTGTGTGTGTGTGTGTGCACACGTGCGTGCGTGCTTGTGTGTTCTCCTGATAATAATGAATCAGTCATTCTAGTGTGTAGGCACTTAGTGTATTCTTCTCCACTTAACGTAGCCAAGTGCAGGCATGTGTGCTTTTGTCCTCAGCTATGCATAGCTTATTTTCCTCACATACAGTACACGGATTAGAGTCAAATTCAATGCTCAGATCCTCAAGGTCTCATTTTCATGGAAAAATGTATCTATTCTCATGCACAGAGAATGGCTCATAATGTTCAGTGTCTGAATAATAGAATACCTGAGTGTAACTCACCCACAAGGGAAAAGTTGATGATGATGTGTGCGTGTAGCTCTGTGCATGTATGTTTGTTTTTCTTGCAGTTGGTGTGTGTGTGTGTGTGTGTGTGTGTGTGTGTGTGTGTGTGTGTGTGTGAGAGAGAGAGCGAGCGAGACAGAGAGAGAGGGAGGGAGGGCGGGAGAGAGAATATGAAATAGATGTAGAGACAGACAAGGAGTGAGTACAAGTGAGAAATGCATTTTCATGTGTGAAATAGTCTTGCTGCACCCACATGGGAGTCATTGACAGGATGAACTTTTTCTCACCTGTTATGTGATTACAGTCCTCTTGAATGCATACAAAAGCCAGGTCACCTGCAGTAAAAGCACCAACATGTCAAACAAGAAGTGCACAGTCAAGATTTAGTAAATGCTCTAAGGGGGTCAAAGAGAGAAATAACTAGATTAAATGATTCAAAGGCTATTAGGGGAGTGCGTTAGCGAACAACATAATGAGGAGTACAGATGCATACAGATGGTTTCTGTTGTAGTTAAGTGTATATTGAATATCTGGAATGATTTCACTACTATCCACTGGTTGTGTCATTGAGTAGTGTGGAAACATTACTTCCTCAATTGTGACAGTGAACTGCAAAAACTGTTTTGTGATTCATAAAAAAATCTTTAAAATGTACACATGCATCTGCATTATAATATTTAAAGTCCACTTTTATTTATGAATAAAATGCTTCAAGTGGCACAAGTTATATATGTAAGTTTTATTTTCCTCTCATTTAATTTGTCTGAACCAGGTTAGTTCATAACTGGGGACATTGACTTTTTCTGCACAGAGTTATAAGAGGACAGCTCATTTGTATTAGCAACATGACTGCTGTGCCATCTGGGGTCAGAACATGGTGGCGACATAATATGTATAGAGTCTCCTCGCTTTTATACGTTTCTTTTCAACAGAAGACAGAACATCAATCGGCATGATGAAAGTTCCATTTTTAACCCCTGTTGATGACTCTTTACTTCTACATATTAAGCATTTAAAATCTCACATAAACCATTCTACCTACTTCTGATTACAGCCACAGGAGCAGATCCTGTTCACAATATCATAACAATGTCAATACATTTACTCCTCATGCACATGCATACTGCACTCTCACATAGAGAGTATCTTTTGAAGACGGCAACTCAAAGACATTTCCCAGTAGGGGGAAACACTCATGCAGCACATATCATCTTTACTTTACATTATCTTAGTAATATAGTACACTAGAGTTATGTGTAATGCCAAAATAATACACTGAGGAAAATCTCTAGAGGCCACCTGTAAACATGAGGAGCTTCAAAGTTAAAGTGTCAACACTTTAACTAGTTTTCAGTGGAGATGTTGGTAAGCTATGCTCCTGAGGATAACATTCTTCTAAAAACAGAGGGTGTTCCATAGACTTAGTTTTCAGGCCTTAGTGTGACTGAAGTTTATGCGAGAGTAACTCGTTCGTTTGTCATATGTTAGCAGCTGCCTGCAGCAGGTGGTCCGACCTTCGTCTCAACAGATCACAGGAGCTGGAACTCTGCTCTGCTCTCATTATCAACCCAAATTCAATTATGTAATAGGAGGTCTCAGCTCCTATGAAGTTGAATGGAATTGATCTTGATAAGGAGCAGAGACCCGTGAAATCTGCAGGATCTGTGACCCACAGACCAAATAATAAGAAATATTGAGAAGATAGATGAGGCTGCCATGATCATCAGATGCCTGCTGTGTGTGTGTGTGTGTGTGTGTGTGTGTGTGTGTGTGTGTGTGTGTGTGTGTGTATAAAAACTGCTCTACAGTCCAAGCCTTGGAATCATATTTAATAAATAAGAAATGCTTTTGTGCATTACATGTGTACAGTATGTGTGGGAGTTTTGTGATTCTGTATGTGTGTGTGTGTGTGTGTGTGTGTGTGTGTGTGTGTGTGTGTGTGTGTGTGTGTGTGTGTGTGTGTGTGTGTGTAGAACACATTTTAACAGAGCAGGAGTTAGCAAACAGACAGGTATACACCCACAGGGTTTATGTCATTCAGACACCCACACACACACACACACACACACACACACACACACACACACACACACACACACACACACACACACACACACTCATACACCTGTGTGTGTGTTCTGCTGCTAACTGAATCTCCCAGGCCAGCCAAAGCTGCTCACTTGTCCAAAGCACTGTACTTTCATGTCAATTTGCCATTTCACAAGGGGCGGACAACTCACTGTGCCATTCACTATCTATCTTTGGCCCTGGGTGAAAATGTTCTTTGGCATAAACTTCTGCATATACATAGACAACACTGCTGTTGTTTTTATTTAGTGACTATTTTCAAAATAAAAGTCGTATACTTAAGTAAGATTAAGTGTCTTCCACGTAGTTAAGGACAAGGACCCCTTAGTTGAAAGAAAGACAGAGCAGGGAACCCCTACACATATATTGTATACAATTGAGTTATGTGTGTTATTGAGTAATATATTACCACTGAAGTTCTTTGCTTTTTAATTACGAATCAGAGTTTTTGGTAACACTTTCTATGAAGCCAATCTCTATAATGCATTATAAACAAAGTTTTAACGTGTTATAATCTGCTTATGACGCTCTATAAGTATAGTTATAAGCACTGGTGAATAACATTAATGTTTTATAACAATAATCATAACACATGTTTTACTGTCTGTTTTATATGTTTTCATGTTTTGTGTGTTGTAGGTTAGGTGGTGGTCTACAAAACACTGTAAACCTAGTTTACCTATAAAGTAAACTGAACCTGAACATTATCAACCATTTTATAATGACTTATAGGGTCATAAGACTTTAATTGCTCGTCACTCACTGACTACCATTTTATCTCCAGGATCATAGTGTATTATAATTCTTATAATTTTAATGCATTATAAGAATTTTATAATGCATAATAATCACTGCTGTAAGGCATTATAATGTGATTATAAGTTACTCTAAGTGGTAAAAGGGTGCGCTAAGTAAAGTAATGAAATTCCTGAGGCATAGGTAGCTATAAAACCATACTAAATATAATGATATTTTACAAAGTTTTCTGTGTTCTTCTTGCATAGATTTAAATACATGTTTTTCACTTTACTTAAAGTGCCCATTGACCATTTAGAGTGTAAGTGGTCAATGGGCACCTATTGACCACTTAGAGTAACTTATAATCACATTATAATGCCTTACAGCAGTGATTATTATGCATTATAAAATCATTATAATTTAGTATATAAGTATGAGAATTATAATACACTATGATCCTGGTAAGAAAATGGTAGTCAGGGAGTGACGAGCAATTGTAGTAGAGTATTATGGTACTTGACCTTAAAAGTAATTATAAGATGGTTTATAATGTGTTATGATTATTGTTATAAAGCATTATGATTATTTACGAGTGCTTATAACTATACCTATACGTTGCTATAAGCAGATTGTAAACTCATTATAAATGTGTTTATAATGCATTACAGACATAAAGTGACCACCAGTTATAGAGTATTATGACACTTGAACTTATACGTCGTTATAAAAATGCTTTATAATGTGTTATGATTATAGTTTATTATAGTAGATTACATTATGGTTATTCATGAGTGCTTATAATTATACTTATAGAGTGTTATAAACAGATTATAACACATAATAACTGTGTTTCTATGTATTATAGAGACAGGCTTCATAGAAATTGTTAGTGTTTTTTTCTTCTTATTGTGCTTGTCTGACATGAGAAGTTCCTCAAGGCTTTACTCTCTGAACTTCTTATACTATATACTTCCTATACTTCTTTATTGTACCTACAGTATACATTTACTGTTTTAAGCACATGGTCATTTAGTTTGCCTCATCATTTTATATAATCTACTGATTATATTCAACTTCATGAAATTGTTTTGATAAAAACAGGATGGACTACAACAAAACATGATTTGGGCCTTAATTAGACAATTATACATATTTATCAGTATATAGATAGCCATAGATTATCAGCTTAAAGCCAGCCTCTAGAAATATATTATTGTACTTTGGATTCCCATCCTCAGCACACTGACCACATGAGACCATGTCAAAAACCGACACATCTGAATTGCTACTTAGTGAGTGGTTCACCAGCTCTGCACTCACAGTCATGGAGTTAGCCATATGGTCGAGTATGACATCACAGCACCTAGGAATCCATAGCAAGCCAACTCATTGCTATATACAAAGCCATCACATCAATCTCAACAGCAGAGGTTAGAGAGGGAAAAAAGTATCAAGTTTCACATTCCTGAACATAAAAGAACATCTGAAATTCATAGGACTGATACAAGTCACCCACTCACTTCACAGTAGTCAGCATTGGCTATCCTCAAAAACAGTAACTTCCCATAAATGTGGCTATGGCTATATGGGTCATGCTAACTTTGCACTCACCACATCTATTGCAGAGATTGTGGGGAAACAAGGACATTTTCAAAACAACATAAATTGTGGAAAGCTGCGAGAACCTTCTAGAGCTTTCCAAATAAACATTTGACATAAATCATTTCAAAAGCTTGTCTCTGAGTCTGTTACAGCTAATTGCATAAATTCATTGCATACAACATCTACATCTGGGGCAACTTGCACATCAATGGGCTCCTATTGTTCACAGTAAAGTACCCACAAGAGCCACAGAAGACTCCCACTGTGGGACAGATTGGTAGACTGTCAGTATCATATGCCTCACTAACTACAGAAATTAGTATGGGAGGGTAATTCAACAATAGCCTTTCACCAAAACCAACATGACTACAGGAAACACCTGATTGAACACCTTAAAGGACAATTCTAGCGCAAAACGAACCTAGGGGTTAATAACGGATGTGTACCCACTCTGTCGTTCTCTGGGACATGTTTTCATGCTAATTGATTGTGTTTGTAGCTTGAACGAAGCTAGCGCGGACCACTGGTTAGCTTACAACGCTAGTATTCGGTGCACAGGGAAAGTAAAAACAAATCGCTATTTATACCACTAAAAAGGCTCAAAATATCACCAAACTTCAACGGTATGACATGAGGGTCCCTACATGTTAACCAAAGCATTGTGAACTTTGTAAGTGTACCGACAGTTTATAGAATGAAGAGCTGCGGGAGCTCCGTGAAAGGGCTAAGAGAGAGAGAGAGAGCTATGCCGCAACAGAGCCTCATACTCGACAGAGTGGGTACACATCCGTTATTAACCCCTAGGTTGTCCTTTAAGAATGGAATGAGACAGTGGATCAAGGACAGGATACATTGTCTTGTTCTGTAGCTGTACAGTAACTGACATATCCTGATTCCTGTAACTATATGGTAAAATTTGGACCCTAGAAATCAATAGGCAACCTTGATCAACCACCCCAGAATGTATTTGAAAGTTCTGTTATTTAGCCTGTGGTTTTGTTTCATGTGATTGTATGCTTGCCTATTTTGTGTGGCAACCACTGAGAGTAAATAACCACTGAAGGAAGCTGTCATTTGTTCAGATTTTATTTGGATTGTCTTTGTTCCCTTGGCAACTGGTGAAGGGGATTAGTAAGTACTCCATGTCTGGTTTTAGGGGTCAAGGATAGCTGTCTGTCATTCTCTCTTCTGTCTGCTTACACACAAGCACGCACGCACGTGCGCACGCATGCACACACACACACACACACACACACACACACACACACACACACACACACACACACACACACACACATATAGCATTTTGTATGAGTCACTTGCCCCTATGCTCTTGGTTGAAAATGCAAAGCAGCAGGAGATTAAAAGCCATAGTCCGAGCTGTCAGTCTCAGACAACTGTCAACACTTCAGACCAACTGCACAAAACACATTTTGTGCAGTTGGTCTGAAGTCAATAAGGTTCCTGGGGAGATAAGGCAATAGGCAGACATAGTGAGAGAAGGTGAAAAGAAAGAGAGAGAAAGAGGCAGGGAATAGCAGACTAGGACAGCAATAATTAAAGTAGAGAGGTCAATGCACAACAACTTCAACAAACTAGAAACCACTTATGGTCTATCTCTGTCCATCTCTCTCCATCTCCCCTCCTACCACCTTCCTATCTCTGGGGCGATAAATAGGACTGGAAAAGCTGAGTTGGGTGACAAGAACTGGTTTTGAATTGGAGCCTGTGCTAAATTTTGAAGGACCAGGGATTTTGGAGATCAAAAATCTCCACAGTGCAGAGGAGGGTCTGGCTAGTCCACACAGCATTCCCGGGATGTGAGAAAAACGTGCTCTGGTTTATTGCCATTTCTCTAAACCAATCACAGTTGTCACGGGCGGCACTAAACTCCGCACGGAGCCGCTGCAAAATAGCCTCGAGAAAGAACTTGTTTTGGTGGAACGTGTACGTTCAAAAGTTGGTTTAGTCGTGCGTGTGAAAACTCAGATTGGACAGGTAGTCTAGCTAGCTGTCTCAATTTACCATGCAGAGATCTGAGGAGCACTTAACCATAGTCCTCATTAATCCACCGGAGCTTAAATTCCAACACAAAGGCGGAAGAAAATGGACATCGGCAAAAATACATTCATCCGGCGGAATTTCCTGCGGCACCGAAGCAATCCCGGGAGTGGAACGTGGAGGATATAGACTAAGTAGCAGATTACAGTACAAAAATGGAAATTATGACATTGTAGCAGAAAAGGTGGGTGGCTATCATGTTAAAAAAAAAAAAATTAAGTCCTACACAAAATGACACATATATGCCTTTTCTGCTCTGGTGCCCCTAACAACATTGTTTCCACCATTAGGGTGGTGACGGATTTGGCACAAACACTTATTAATAAAGGTTAGGGAGTAATCATGGTCAGCGTTAAAATAAACCAACGTTGAAGTACAGCAGTATACTGTATCACCCTTTTGGCTTTGTGTGTGTAACATAATGTTACATGTGCATGTATGGCCTGGTGTGTTATAGGTAGTGAGTTTTTAATATTCAGATTTGTCTCCCAAGTAGAAAACTAGATTATCATGGTGAGTCATTAGTGCAAGACAGTGTGGTGATAAATGAAAGCCCATTATAGTGGAATGCATTTCTCAGTGGAGTCTCTAATGGGTAGGTTATATTTGCAAATCCGGCTTACCTTACCTTGTAACATGGTAATCACAGACTTGTTGATTGCAGTATGATTCTGGACCAACCTTGAATTGCAGTGAAATGGCCGCTCTGTGTGCACCATGCCAACAATTAGCTTCATAGCTTATTAGGTATGTGGGTGGTTTTGTGAAAATGCAACCACATTTCTTTTGAGTAATTGACGGATTCAATTGTTCATGTGAAACACCATATCAGTGTAAGGTGTCCATTAATATACCAGATGCAGACAAATCACCACCTACTCCAGGCTAGTCAGCCCACTAGGCTTTTGAGCCATAGAGATAACGGTTGCTCTAGTTCTTCCATAGCTGCCCCAAAAGCAGAACATACATGGTGATGAATAAGGTGACATACATCTGACATCACCTATAACAACATATAGTACATGCATGTACTGAAAGTGAGGTCACTGGAGGTGCCCGTGTCAACAAACAAAAGGAAATACCTGAATTAAAGGGAAGTCAAAATCTTCCTCCTGGCTTATTCGAATAAAAGGAGCATGACAAAATTATTCCAAGACTTGATATGTACAACTCAGTATGAAAATGACACCACATTTACTGTTATGTATATGATTGGTCTCAAACACCAGTAACTAAACAACTGTCTTGTCTGGATAGGAGAACAAACATATTTTCTAGCAGGACATGACAAGTCCAAGCAAACAATCTTTGGGTCAGTTGCATAAAAATGCAGTGCCAGGGGTCTTGCTTCTGATTAGCTATGTCCACTGTCAACACCCCTATTGTGCATACTATCTATCACAAGGCATTTATAATATGCACTATACTTTCATGTTGCAAACCGCACTAACCTGGCTCTTCATTCAAATCCAAACACAGTTTTCTTCAGTTTTGACTTTGTGAGGGATTAACATTTACTGCAGTCACAAAATGCAAGAGTGGAAAGCTCCATGCTGGCCCTGTTTGGTCTGCCTTTGTAATTGGCCCATCCAGACCCCATGCTGATATAAGCCCTGTGCTTTACCAAGACAGCCTGTCGTTTTTTATGATGAAACCAGATGAGATTTAGAGAGGGATCTGAGGAGAGGCGGGAAGAGGGATGGATTTCTTCTCCTCAGACACCCCAGCGGAGGAACCACAACGTCCGATTTTCATTTCAGAGTAAAAACTCAGGGGAGTCTGAGTTATGGACATGACAACAAACGCTGTTTTACTACCCATGATGCGCTCGGTTTGTCCACCTTGCTCCATCTCTATGATGATTCTCTCCCCCGCCTGTCTGTCTGACGTGTTTAGTTGTTGCTTGTGAATTGTTGCATCTGTCTGCCTAACTATCCATCTTATTGGAAGTCAGTTTGTCTTTCAGCTTGTCCCCGTGTTATTTTGTACTTCAGGCTTTATGTCTGTCAGAAGCTACATAAGTACAATGTAATTCTCTTGCATTTGCCATCGACTACCCACCCTAATAATGGATGAAATGTTCAGTTCCCTCCCCAATGTGACTAATTCACATGATCTATCCATCTGCTGTTTGAACCACCATCACCTCCCTTTGTATTCCTTCTGTGGTGATAGTATTGAATTGTGCCTCAGAATTGGCTTAACATTTGTGGTGTCATTAAATGCCTTTGTTGGCACATCATTTGGTTGTTCATTATGTGGGATAGTTTTATGAGCTGTCCCTTGGCTTGTGCAATAGTCATGCTTGTTATACATGCAGATAACTATCCAGTGGCAATCATCTCTCAGAAGGTCAATAACAATATGACATTAGGCTGATGGAGTGGACGAATGTACTGTATTATTGCAACCCTATAGGGATTTCCATGAGACCAAATACTGAACCTCTGTTGTGCTTCATGAGGTGGAGGGAAACATGGAGGGAGATTGTGTAGTATATAATATATATATATATATATGTATGACATATACATATAGCGATGGTGCACATCATCCATTGTATGTATGACTGTGCACATTGTCCATTCATCCATCATCCTTTTTAGTCTCAATATCTCCTTGTTTTCCTTTATGAATAAAACCACATACCCATGTTATTCATAAAGGAAAACAAGGAGATATGGAGACTTAAAAGGATGATTATGGGAAATGGCAATGCAATGCATTTCTGGAGCCCTTGAGACACAAACATATGTACCATGTTTGAGATCCTGTGTTATATGCACTTTAAAGAGTGGTGTCTCACACAATAGAATATAATAGACTTTATTGTCATTGCCCAAGCAATTGTACAATGAAATTTGCTATGCAGTACCTAAAAATAAAAGTAATAAATACACAAATAAATACTCTACATACACTCTAACATACACTCGTGCACAGTCATCCCAGTCAATAAATATATGATAAGCATTTTAAAAACATGGAAGCAGTATTGCACAGGTTGTATTATTGAACATGCAGTTCATGACGCCAAGGTGGGGCAATGTTTGATTTTGTTCAGTTTAGTGATGGCTCTTGGATAAAAACTGTCCTTCAGTCTGGAGGTGCGAGCTTTGAGTGCTCTTTAGAGCCTCCCAGAGGGTAACTGACAGAATAGGTGAAGACACCCCACCTTCACAATGGGAATAAGGCCATCTAAACTAAAGTTACATTCCTATACTCGCCCATTTGACAAATACCCTGTATGAGGATGAACACGAATGATGCGCCATTGGTGCAAAGAGGCTTAATGTGTAGCAAAAAGCACACCCCGCATGGTTTAATCATCATTGGCCTGTACAATTGACACCAGGATTAATGCTTTTTTGCTATTTTCCGACCCTGCCGTTAATTAATAACAGGCCTGAGATCATAAGCCTATTGAAGCCCCATCTCCTTGTTCTCAGCGGGTAGTAGTGGGATGCAGCATGAATATTTGCTGCAATAGCAAACATTAGGCCATAAAATGTCGTAGTTTACAGATGTGCAGTTTCAGTTTGACTCAGCCAATCAAAACTGCTGACTATTAGCATCCATTTTGCAACAGTAAAACAATTGAAGTAAGAAGGTGGTGGGCGGTTGAATGAGGGAGGAAATAGGAATGTGCAGGACAAAGAGGGAGTAAATAAGAAAATTGAAAGGGAAAAGAAATAAGGAGAATATATCATAATAATATGGTCAGCAAAGGGCAAATATGTGATGATCAATATTTCATCTTTATTGATTTTTCTGTTGGACATTGTAGTGGTTTAATATTGAGGTCAAAGGACAAATGAGTGGAACTGGAACATTTCTGGAACATCACTGTGACTCGTACACATACGCATATAAAAGGACACAAACAGTTGTACACAGATGTTAAAATGCACACACATATTATATATTGACGCATTGGACACATATTGCACATACTGTATGGCACATGCTGACATAAAGATTTTCCGTGACCATGTACTGGCTTAGGGGTATGATGGTTTTGTGAGGCTTGAGGCAAAATACCATCAAGAAATCAGTCATAACAGAAAAAAAGAAAAGCTTCAAGCAACTAATATTACTTTGAATGTCTTGCTAAATAATGCCACCAACCAAGTCAACCAAATAATGTTTTCATTTATTCATGTCACATGCTCAATCTACTTATTTCCTTATCCAGGTCATGGGTACAGGAGCTTCTTTTTTCAGTTTTCAAAAATTGCACGCAGGTTAAAAAGCTACTAAGCGACTGCCTTCAGCATTTTCGACTTTCTTGTTTGAAATATGTGAGCAGTCATCTGAGTGTTCTAAACTGTGTGTTACACGATTAGAACAGGTCTGAAGCCTCATAATTCTCCACACTAATAAAGACAAGATGTGACACCACGCCTTATGTCAGCTTCAGTTTATCATCTTAATAACATACTCAAGCAATGCAGACACATATCATCCCTTAACATACACACACACACACACACACACACACACACACACACACACACACAGCCTCAATACAGTTATCAGTTCACTGCGTCACTATTACATTAGTCTTGCATTGCCAGACCTTCCTCCACAGCGCTGCAGATGAAGATCTGGCTAGTCCACACAGCACTCCGGGATACGAGAAAAACATCTACCTGCATCAGAGACGAGATGGTGCAGCAGGAGCGGGTCTTACGTGTCTTATAATAATAATAATAATAATACATCCATGAACGGGAGTGGATGGCTAGCAGAAACAAAGCTCCTTGAGCAACCAAAGCCCTTCCAGATGGTTCTCTCTACAAGACTAAAGTTACCTGCATGTACTATCGATGTGAATTGAGTTACCACCGGCGTAGTCGAGTCTCAAATAACCTACCACTTGAGCATTAAAAACTTAAAAGAATAATGCCATTGTTGAAATAATGGACACATTTTCAATGAGAAAGCATGAGAAAGCCACAGCCAGTACACACAGAGTTTTATATTACACATATTGTATACAAAGCAGCACATGCACAGCCGTTACCCCTATTATATAAGTCACCCATGCTTTATGTGATGATGACCCCCCCCCCTCTCTCTCACACACACACACACACACACACACACACACACACACACACACACACACACACACACAAAGGCATTCAAATACATATTCAGAGAGACAGAGCAGCAGCACAGTGGATTTTCATTATGGATAATATGTCTACAATGCATTGCTTTATATTTAATAGTGATAAAGATAGCAGTCTTTATTGCTGTTCAGAACATGGGGCATGCATCAACAGGAAGAATGATAGTGATAGTGTATATATAGCACTTTTATAGTCTTTATCCTGTCATCTGTCTTTCAGTTGTGTGACTAATGTCCTTATTTAGAGGCAGATTCATACCTTGACTTAAGATCTGTAGACGGTCTTGCTATTATTTTTAAACATTCTGATTTACAGATTCTGATTTTGCAATAGTTTTACAAGTAGGCCTATGTGAAAAATCATCTGAAAAAGTGTGTATTTGTGGCTGGCAGTTATTGTCCAATAGTGAATCCAATGTGTGGGTAGTTTGCTCTGACAGCCAAACATGAGCGTTAGAGGCCAATAGTTGTAACAAAAAATAAAAAATAAAAAAATGACATTGTGAAAAGGATGTTGTGAATTCAGTGTCTTCTTTTATGCTGACAGTAGGCAGCTGCTTCTCAAGTGAACCTCATACGTTTTCAAGAAAACATTTTGGAAATGAGCTAAAAGTTGCAGAAACGCTGGTATAATCATTTAACATTATAACATGTTGGTGTGGGGCACCACACCAGGTGAGGTAGCTCACCTGGTAGAGTGTGTGCCCCATATACCAAGGCTTAGTCCTTACCGCAGCGGCCCAAGGTTCGACCCCTTTGCTCCATGTCTTGCCCCCTTTCCTGTCTAAAACTGTCCTATCAATTAAAGGCCAAAATGACCAAAAAATAATCTTAGAACTCAAACAAAATTTTGGGTGAAAATGTGGAAATTCACTGTTGTGTAGCCAAATGTTGAGGAGCACTCCACGAAGGACATTATATAAAAACTAGATTGATGATGCATTGCCCCATCATATACTCAATAGCTCATAACCATTATATGTTGTGATTAGTTTCATTCATTAATTTCATTTATTATACAGGAAAGTTTAAGAGCAACAATTAAGTTACAATAAACGGGCCTGACTCAGTTTAAAAACTGGTTTACAGCAGGTTCCTGTTCTGCAGCAACATAGAACAATGAACACAATTTCGGCACATTTATACAGGACATTATTATTGACTAAACAGATGCAAACAAATAAAACATTAAATACGGAAAAACAAGACTAAAAACAATACATGAACAATCAGTGTGTGCAAGTATGACTATCAAGAAGAAACAGTTTATATGACTTTTTGAAATATGTGATGGATGATAGTGTTCGAATGTGATGGGGAATGTCATTCCAAATTTTAATGTAAATATAGAAAAAGGATTTCTGACCGTAGTTGTTTTTGTATGGGGGAATTGGAATGAGTGCCTGTGAGATTGATCTAGTGAGGCGTAGTGGTCTTAAGGGGTACTGTTTGGTCGGGCGCGATGCGGAGTGGAACAGCCACTAGCCAATTGAGGCAGCAATAGAACAGCAACTCTCAATGTACTCTGGTGGCTTTGAAGACAGCATAGATAACGGCTTCAGTTCCTATTCGGAAGGGCTGTCTGACGGCAAGGTAAAGCGGTGAAAATATTTATACTTGCCTTCACACGGCTCTCAGACCATTTCCCAACTTGTCAAATAACGGCACTTTGTCACGGCCCTCAGCATCTGACCGGCTTTCAAAACAAAAAGAAGCAAACAGAAAAGCTCTGATTACAACACACAGAGAGAGTGTGGATTTATTATCTGCCCAGGGTGCAACTACTGCACTATGTTTACATAGCAAATAGTTATAGTTGTAGTTGTTTACTGCCATATTAATGTTCTGTATATTGAATAAAGCCCCTTTAAACCCGCCCACTCCATGTTAGCAGATGTAACATGGGCCAAACAAAAAAATCTATGTGCACGTCAAATACATTTTTCCCAAAGATGGTTTCTGTTATTGTAGGTAGTTCTCATAGCGTACAATTATGGATATTTTGTCAATTTTAAACCAGGTCTGTGTCATGGCACTGCGTGTGCAGATGAATCGGTGGCACCAGCTAACAGTGTCATACCACAGTTTCAGTAGAAAACATCCCAAAAAAGTATACGTGACTTTATGGTCCACATTCCCCCAAAATCATTTATTTTTCTGCTCATTGGGTGACTTCCTTGCATTACAGTATGATATGTGCTCTGTGGCAAAGTTTGCAGAGAGAAGAAAGTCAGTGAAGGCTAGGGCTTCAAGCTGCTCATAGATCTGGACAAACCACGGAAACCATTCTCTCCCATGGTTTAATGCACCCACTGAATCAAAGTAACTGAAAGGTTCAAATATGAGGCAACTACAGGATGCAAGTTCACTTACAGAATGTAATGTCAGTAAAGCCATTACAACCGACAGTTATAAAGTTAAAATATCTCTGTTAAATCACTTATGGAACAGCAACACCTCAACACACCCAGAGACATACTAACATACACAGAGTTTATGCTAAGGGCCAACATGTCTGTTCTGGCCGTAACTGTACTGTTCAGTTTTCTCAGATGTCTTTTGGTCTTTGTCTGAAAAGTTGTCTGAAAGCTGTTAAACTTACTCAAGGTTCACATACTATAAAGTGCTAGTAAGTGGACCTTCAGTTATTATTAACTTAATTTAGTTGTGCATTGCAAGCCACTGCATCTAAATGAAAGCATGTGAGCATCATGGCAAGATGTGAATTTAATCACCGATTTGCAAATCTCTCATTTAATGGCGGAGGTTTAAATCAACACAAATCTCTGACAAGAATGAAAGCCATGAGCACAATTTATTACAAACAGGATTTAATCTGCTCATGCATTAAATTGACTCCTGATCCTGGGACACATGGCTTTCTCATTAAAACAGTGTATGCTCTTAATTTAGCCACCATGAGGCAAATAAAATACATCTGTAAAAAATATATATTCAAATTTAACAACATTGTCTTAGGCAATCCTTATCCAGGCATAATAATTAAAACCACTTCAATTTGACAGTTCTCTGCCCCCTTTTCCTCTACTCCTCATCCCCTGCATTTGTCCCTATCTTTTTTTAGAATGCAGACTTACACAATTAGCCCCAGTCCAGAAGGTAGTGGGCTTAGCAGGTGAAAAGATGCAGATACAGAGTTTTGACTGGAAGACAGGTTTGTATTTTTTAGCAGTTCTGCCTGCTTAAAAATGAAGACATTACAATATATTTTCATTAACTAAGTTTAGGAGATTGTTTTTAATGTATAAAAGCTACCTGATAACAAATGTGTCTATACATATTTGTCATTTAGAAATTGTGCCACTTTCAGGCTTCAGTGTATCCATCATCTGTGTGTGTGAAAGATTGATGATGTAGGGCTAATACAAGATAAGCGGCAGGTGGAGTGGTGACTACTAAAAGGTGAGGGAGTTTTTAAATATTGTACCCAAATATATATATATATATATATATATATATATATATATATATATATATATATATATATATATATATATATATATATTTGTTGTTTATTCCTACATTAATGATGTGTCATTTATCATGTAATGGTTAGTGAGTCTGCCGGCTTGACTAAAATCAAGGTTAAATTACTGTCACTGTGCAACACAAGCAACAAAATGCAGTTGTAGTCCCCTTATGCTTCATAAGAAAAAGCAAAAAAGAAAACCATTGTTTTTGGTGGAGTTTGGAGGATGAGGTGGAGTTGAGGAGTCTCACAGCCTTAGGAAAAAAACTGGTTTGTTGTCTGGTGGTACGGCAGCGGATATTCCTGTAATGCTTGCCAGACAGCAGCAGATCGAACAGGCTGTTGCTGGGGTGAGTGTTGTCTTTTAGTATATTTTGGGATCTGCACAGGCACCTTGTCTCACTGATTTCAATGATGCTCGGTAGATGGTTTCCAATGATGTGGATCGGTGGGCAGTTTTAATCACCCACTGCAGAGCCCTCCTGTCCTGGGCCGTACACATCCAATGCCAGTTTGTAATGTTTCCAGTCTGGATGCTTTTTTTGCTCCTCTTTTAAAAGTTAACAATAACTTGGCTGGGAATCATTGCCTTGTTAAGTTTCCTTAAATAATACTGCCATTTTCTAGCTTTTTTTCACAAGGTTGGAGATGTTTGATGACCATGTCAGATTATTTGTGATGCTGATTCCCAGGAACTTTAAACTGTTCACTTGCTCCACCTCAGCTCCATTGATGTACACAGGTGTGCAAGATTGTTGATTTCCTCTAAATATGAAGTCCCATCATTGTTTGTAATCAGGCTGGTGATGGTGGTGACATCCACAAACTTCACAACAGAGTTCTCTCTATGTCCGGATTGCAGTCGTGTGTTTACAGTGTGAACACTAAGGGGCTGAGCACACAGCCCTGGGGGACGTCAGTATTCAACACTAGAGTGGAGGAGGTGTGACGACCAATCCGAACTGCCTGGGGTCTGTTTGTGAGGAAGTCCAATATCCAATTGCAGAGTGTGGTTCTCAAGACGAGGGTGCTATGTTTGCCATCAGTTTCGTGGGGGAGAGTGTATTGAATGTTGAGCTGAAATCACAGCATTCTGATGTAGACCCCTAGGTGTTTTATTTTCAAGATGTGTGAGGGCTGAGTGGAGAATCAGAATCAGAATCAGAAATACTTTAATAATCCCAGGGGGAAATTATTTTTGTTACCACTCCGGGTATGCAAACAACATATACAAACAACATATATTATCCAGACTTTTAACATATATAATAAAAACAAATATACAGTAATAATATATAAAATATTAAATGTACAATGTTAATGTGCAAATAGTGCAATAAAAAAGATAAGTGATTGTCTATGTTAAGATGATTATAGTGCAATAAAAAAGAGAAGTGATTGTCTATGTTTGAGATGAGATGATTACAGAGGGGGTGTGTGACTCTCTGAGGGAGGTAAAGTTTAATGACCACAGGCAGGAAAGATTTCCTGTGGCGCTCTGTGGTGCATCAGGGTGAGAGGAGTCTTCTGCTGAAGGTGCTCCTCTGCTGGGCCAGTGTGTCGTAGAGAGGGTGTGAGACATTATCCAAGATGGACTGAAGCCTGGACAGCATCCTCCTCTCAGCCACGGTCGTCCATGTGTCCAACTCCTCCCTCACAACATCACCAGCCCTCCTGATCAGTTTGTTCAGTCTGTTGGTGTCTGCAACCTTCATCCCACTGCCCCAGCATGTGACAGCGAAGAAGATAGCACTGGCCACAACAGACTGATAGAACATCCTCAGCATCGTCCGACAGATGTTAAAGGACCTCAGCCTCCTGAGGAAAAAGAGTCGACTTTGGCCCTTTTTGTAGACAGCCTCGGCGTGTCTAGTCCAGTCCAGCTTATTGTTTAAGTACACCCCCAGGTAATTGTACTCCTCAACAGTGTCCACAGGGACCACCTGGATGGAAACAGGGGTCCCAGATGATTTCGCCCTCCTCAGATCCACTACGAGCTCCTTCGTTGTTGTCACATTGAGCTGCAGGTGGTTCAGCTCACTCCAAGTGACAAAGTTGCCCACAACAGTCCTGTATTCATTCTCATCACCCTTTTCTATGCAGCCAACTATTGCTGAGTCATCAGAAAACTTCTGAAGGTGGCAGGACTCAGTGCAATAGTTGAAGTCTGAGGTGAAGAGGGTGAAGAGGAAGGGAGAGAGGACAGTCCCCTGTGGAGCCCCAGTGTTGCTGACCACCCTGTCAGACACACAGTTATTTAGTCGTACGTACTGTGGTCTGCCCGTCAGGTAATCAACAATCCAGGACACCATGGGGGCCTCCACCTGCATCAAAGTCATCTTCTCACCCAGTAGAGCCGGACGGATGGTGTTGAAAGCACTGGAGAAGTCAAAGAACATGACTCTCACAGTGCTCGCAGACTTGTCCAGATGAGTGTAGACTCTGTTCAGCAGATAGATGATGCTGTCCTCAACTCCCAGGCTGGGCTGGTAGGCAAAGTGTAGTGGATCAGTGAAGGGCCTGACCATAGGCCTTAGCTGCTCCAAGACGAGCCTCTCGAAGGTCTTCATGATGTGGGACGTCAGAGCCACCGGTCTGTAGTCCTGAGGGCTGCTGGGACACGGCGTCTTTGGCACAGGAACGAGGCAGGACGTCTTCCACAGCACCGGGACCCTCTGTAGGTGCAGGCTCAGGCTGAAGACTAGACTTAGTACTCCACACAGCTGGGGGGCACAGGCTTTAAGCACCCTGGGAAATACACCGTCTGGGCCAGCAGCTTTGCCGGAGTGGATTCTAGTCAGCTGTCTTCTCACCAGGTCAGGCATGAAGGACACTGTAGAGGTGACTGTGGGGGAGGGGTGAGGTCCTCAGGTTGTAGAGGACATGGTGTAGAGCAGGGGGGAGGGGTGGAGTAGGAGGGTGTGAGTTGAGGTGGTGAGGTGCAGACAAAGGGCCTGTAAGGAGGAAGAGTAGGAGGAGGTAAAGTGGCAGTTTTTGTTGGGCAGCCAGCAGCAGAGACTTGTGGGGGATGGGCCACAGAATCAAACCTATTGAAAAATAGGTTCAGATCATTGGCCCGGTCCACACGGCCCTCCAACCCCATGCCACCAGTCTTCTGGAACCCAGTGATGGTTCTCATGCTGCTCCACACGTCCCTCATGTTGTTGTGCTGGAGTTTACTCTCCTGCTTTCTTCTATAACTGTCTTTAGCCTCCCTGATTTTGAGTTTGAGTACCCCTTGCACTCTCCTCACCTCATCACGGTTGCCATCTCTGAACACCCTCTTCTTTTCATCCAGGATAGCCTTCATGTCCTTGGTAATCCAGGGTTTATTATTGGTGTAGCAGGTTACAGTTCCGAGCAGGGACATTGCAGTCCACACAGAAATTAATGTAGTCTGTGATGCACTCTGTGAGCCCATCAATGTCCTCCCCGTGGGGCTCACAGAGTGCAGGCCAGTCCGTCACGTCAAAGCAGCCCTGCAGTGCCTCATAAGCCTCTTCCGACCACTTCCTCACTGTTCTTGTGGTTGTAGGCTTCTTCTTCACCAGAGGCACATAGCAGGGTTTGAGGTGAACCAGGTTGTGATCTGACCTGCCAAGAGGGGGGAGAGAAGGGGAGGTGTATGCTTCCTTAATGTTAGCATACATCAGGTCCAGGGTCCTCTCTTCTCTGGTAGGACAGCTCACATATTGTTTGAACGTCGGCAGAACTCTATCCATGGTGACGTGGTTAAAGTCTCCCGACATGATGATGAGGGCACTGGGGTGTTGAGTCTGTAGTTTGGAAATGGTGGTGTGAATGATGCTACAGGCAGATGTTGGGTTTGCAGAGGGAGGGATGTACACGACAACAATGATGACATGTGGGATCTCTCTAGGCAGATGGTATGGACGGAGTCCAACAGCCAGCAGTTCAACATACAGAGCTGTTCTTTAATCGTGATATGACCGGGATAACACCATCTGCTGTTTACTAGAACGGCAAGCCCCCCACCTTTCTGCTTACCGCTCTCGGTGCAATCCTGGTCCGCCCGGACAGTGTGGAAGCCATCCACGGAGATGTTCTGGTCCGTAATGTCCCTGTGCAACCATGTCTCCGTGAAACACGGCCCACTCCATACGCCCGTCCCGTCTCGCCCCTCCTCTATTCCCCCGACGTTGCTTCCCTCCTCTGCATCCCCGGTGTGTTTTTCTCCAGAGTTCGGGTGGTATATTAGCTGGTCTGGCCACAATGCCAGCCGGCATTAGAGCGATCAGCTGTACTCCGGAGTAAAACAAAGGCAGCATGTCCCGGTGAAAGCGGCATTGATCAAAACAACACTAAAAAAAGCACCAAAACTCTCCAAAGCAACCTTGTAAGAGAGGGCAAGACTTCACAGAGTTAAAGTGATAAAACAAGAACGAACAAAAGAGAATGAAAGTTAAAAAAGTTAAAAAAGCGAACTCAAAAGCTGGAGCAGGTAACAGGCAGCATGCAGCTTTCGCGCATGCGCACTACGGAGGGCAGCAGAGGTGGCATCCTCTGTGGATCTCTTGGCTCTGTTTGCAAACTGGTGAGGGTCCAGGCTGGCTGGGATGTTGTTTTTGATGTGGTAGAGAACAAGTTTCTAAAAGCACTTAATCAGAATAGGGGTGAGTGCCATGGGACAGTAGTTGTTTAGACTAGACACTGTAGACTTTTTAGGTACGATGAGGGCTGTCTTGATACTGAAGATGTTAAAAGAAATGTCAGTGATGACATAAACTAGCTGATTGGCACATGCTCTTAGTACACAGCCAGGGATGTTATCAGGCCCAGCAGCTATGTCAACATTTTGGTTTGATGCATGTGAACAGCATGCTTGCCTTGAACCTGCAGAGACTTGCGTTGCAAGGTGTGTGTTTTGTAGTGTCGTGGATGTGTGTGTGTGTGTGTGTGTGTTTGTGTGTGTGTGTGTGTGTGTGTGTGTGTGTCATACTTCCCTCTAAAGAGGTACCAGATGGTGGTGGCACAGCAGAAGAGAAAACTGTCATTTTTTAGGCTTACACTCTGTATCTGCTGTATCTGCTAACCGTTGTGTGTCAATAAGAAAGACAGAGAAATGAAGAGATGATAGAATTAGACATAAGGTGATATAAGAAAATAAACACATGATCACTGCTAAACAATGAATGGCTCAACAGTGCTGATTTGTCCCTGCAGAAACTGATGATAATGATGATGATGATGATGATGATGATCACCAACCTTTATTTTGGGCTTTAAGTTTGCTACGTAATAAAATAATAATAAAAATAATAATACAAACTGCAAATTAAAAATAATAAATGCAATCCAATAACAATATCAGTTGTTGTAATGATTTTGAATGTATAAGAAAACAGTATAGTGACAACAGTTTTAGTGATACTATCACATTACTATCATTAGAGAGGATAGATTGTATAACTTCCTCATAAAAAAAGCCTAACACATTTAGGCATGCTTTGCTGTGCATGTATGCACACACACATACACAGAGATGACAGGCATGACATTGAGATACATTTCTAATGAGGCAGACTGAGAAAAACTGATTATGAGAATCCAATGTGAGTGTTTCATTTCTTCAGCCTTGTGTGGAACTTCATTAGACTATTGTTAAAGAGATAAGATATTCAGATTCAGTTCCAGATAAGAACAATGAGCTCTTCTACATGGATCCAATACTGCATCAGCATCCCTAAGCAGCAAGGAAAGCACACCTGAAATGAGGGTACTGTATTTTAATGACTCCCACAATTAGGAAACATTTCAGATTAAAGGGAACCTGTTATGCTTTTCTGTATTTTCTGGCATATCTATAATGTTACAATGTCAGATTTTCATGGTAAACATGGCCAAAGCTTAAAATAATGAGGAAAAGTATTTCAGAGAAATCCCCGGGAGCAAAAACCTCAGATTTCCCAATGTTCTGAATGCTCCACTTTCAAAGTTTTTTCTACTCTCGGCTCCGTGTCACATCACTCTGAGCTGGGTTGCTATGATTGGTCATCTGCTCCAGGCAGGCTACTGAAGTGTTTTTTTTAGGCTATTGTGACTGCAGTGTTTCTTGCCACAAGTACTGTAGCTACATGCTAATACCAGAGAAGCTGTAATCTTTGCTACCAATGTTGTTAATTTTCCCCAATGTCTGATCACATTATTTAGTATTTGATTTAAAAGCCTTTATCTGCTATCTGAAAGTGCTGCTATAATCTAAATTTAGCACAAAAAGTAAGGAAATTTGGTTTCGTTTGGTAGATTATTTCTCTGTGGTAACAATGCTTTTTGGCAATACATCTTATAACATTGGAAAGCCTGTTTAGTTCCCTTTCAAATGGTGTCCCATTTGTAAGGAACATGCATTTGTGGGATGAGCAGCAGTGCTGAGTATGTGGGTTGCGCCCATGAAAAATCTTCTCTGCCATTGCCAAACAGCTTATTTTGCTGTTGCTATTGACACTTGTTTTGAGCTTCTGGTACCCCCAGGTGCTGCCAATCAGGTGCCTGATTTAGAGATGAGATTCTGCAACCAGTGGCAATCCCATATCTCCACAGTCTGGGACCGAACTCTATCCTCCAAGATGACAATGCTCGCAACCCACACAGGGCGGGGTTTATCAGAGACTACCTTCAGAATGTGGGAGTGGAGAGGATGGAATGGCCTGCCAGCAGTCCTGACCTCAACCCCATTGAACACTTGTGGGATCAGCTTGGGCATGCTGTTCATGCCAGAGTGACCAACACAACCACGTTGGCTGACTTGCGACAAATGCTGGTTGAAGAATGGGATGCCACCAGCATGAGGAGGAGGTGCCAGGCTGTTGTGGCTGTGTATGGTTCTTCCACACACTACTGAGTCTCCTGTTTGTGAAATGAATAAATTGTTAAATTGCCAATATGTCTTGTTTCTTCAAATGTCAATCATCCAATCCACCAAACACCAAACGGGTCAATGGCAGAATAAGCTGTTTGGCATTGGCATAGAAGATTTGGCAAATTTTTCATGGGCGCAACCCACATACTCAGCGCTGCTGCTCATCCCACAAATGCATGTTCCTTACAAATGGGGCACCATTTGAAAGGGAACTAAACAGGCTTTCCAATGGTATAAGATTTATTGCCAAAAAGCATTGTTACCACAGAGAAATAATCTACCAAACAAAAATGTCCTACTAAAGTTTATTACTGTCCACTTATAACTATACTGTAGTAGCTGCATGCTAATGGCAGGGAAACCTGCAATCTTCGCTGTCAATGTCGTTCAATTCTCCCTGATTTCTGGTCATGTTACAGCTGAATCATGTCCGATTGTGTAATATTTGGTTTAAAAGCCTTTATTGGTGTTTTTCATGATACAAAGTATACTACGTTGAAGCCGCTGACTGTACGAGACAGGCAGCAACAACAGGAACGCAGATACGGAAATCTGACCAATCAGAGCAGACTGGGCTTTTTCGGGAGGGGGGCTTAAAGAGGCAGGTGCTCCAACAGAGCATCTCATACATAGGGTGAATACAGGTACAGCAGCCATGGGCAGTATGAAGAAAATAAAGTGTTTTTTGAACATTAAAGCATGTAAACATGTTTTAGTAGAAACACAAAATACAAGGATGAACCTGAAAATTCTATATAATAAGTCCTCTTTAAAAGTACCCTTAATGTGTCCTATTGGTAATCTCAGTCATTTAAAAAGAAAATACAGGTACAGCTGTCAAGGAAAAGTGCACTTTGGGTGATACATTGCAAACAGCAGCAACCAAAGTGGGGTATTAATTTAAAATAGCGGCAGAGTGAAGTGTAGTTGGGGAATGGATAGTTAGATAAAGTAATGGGTGGACAGAGGGAGGAAGGGATGGAAAGCTAAAGAAAGGATTAGCCATGCATCGAACCGGAGAGGTTGAATAGGTAATGAAGGAGACAAGCCAGTAATGCATGAGAATAGGATGGAGCGGCTTAGCAGGAGTGGTGCAGTGCATTGATTACCTCTATCTGTCATTAGCTACTGTATAGTCCCTATACCTCAAGGGTTGGAGGGGAGGTGGTTAGAGTAGAGGAAGAAGTGGGCCATAGGAAGTAAAACGGAGGTTTGAGTTGTTAGAGCAAAATAAAAAAAATAAGTGGATGAATACACAAGAACTACACAAAACCCAGCCTATGCTTTTGACCCCATGCTGGTAAAAGTGCATGTCATGTTTTTGTGTTTACAAAACATCCTGTGACATGCATCCCTGCCTTCTCAGTTGATTTTATAAGCTGTTGGGACAATGTAATGCCTATAATCTTTTATGTTATTGAGGCCATAAAATGTAGTGTCACATAGTAACACACTACCCGTAAAGAGAGCAGATGTGCTTGCTGCTCTGCCACACCTGCTTTGTGGGCTGGAAAATGAACCAATGAACTCCTTTGCTTCATGCAAGTAAATCATTCCAGACGAGTCAAGGCCTCAACCTGACCATTTATCATCATGAATAGAGACAGGAACACAAGGATACATGTTTTTGTGGGAAAAAAACTGTGAGCCTACTGTTGTTGTAGGTTCCTGTCTGTACAAGAGAAATTATACTGTGATACTGTGAGTTATAGAATCAGCTGTTATGTACTTCACCAATTTGGTTTTGTTAATTTAAATGAACTGTGAAAATGGTTTGAAAACACCCTCAAATTAGTTTCTCATCCATCAAATGCATGTATTATCTCTGGGGGGAATCTTGCTATGCAGCCAGCAGTCAAGGTATAAAACTGACCTGGTTTACTTTAATTTTTTCTTTTTTACAGTTTACACAATCATTGTACAACTGGTTTTGTTCACTGATATTTTGCCTGACTCAAGTTAAAATGCGTGGTCCGGTTGGTTCAGTGGTAGAGCAGGCGCATCACATACTGAGAGAGGTTTATACTCGCACGCAGAGGTCCAGGGTTTGAACCTGACCTGTGACGATTTCCTGCACGTCTCCCCCCTTCTCTCCCCTTTCTCACCTAGCTTTCCTGTCAAATTAAAGGTGGAAAAGCCCAAATAATATAAATATAATAAAAAAATAAATAATAAAATGCATTATGGCCAGTTGTCATTAAGACTGTATCTTATTTATGCATGTACACATAAACACATTTTAGTTTTTTGTTTGTTTGCCTTCCTTTAATCAAAACTATACTTTAGAAGTAAGACACTCAATGGAATTGTGTGAAAAAGACTGTAAGACCTCACTGCATTAATGATTGCAGTCCCCACAGGAAAGCAGTTCAACAAAGCATACACACAAACACATACTGTAACAAAGCCTTTAATTGAAATATTTTCAACAGACCCGTTCTCACACCCAAATCGTAAAATACTGACGCTTGGTCAGTGGTTCTCAGTGTCGGATACCGACGCAAAAATCACCCTTTAGAGACTGTATGGAATGAACCGGGCATAGCAGCAGCTTGACCGCGGCACTGTAAGCTGACGTAGTATTAAGAGCGACAACGGTAGCGAGTAGTATGAAAGACTGAAAATCCGCGCAAGGAGGTTGGTTGGCGTGGTGGATGGGTCAAACAACACAGGACTTTCAACCAAGAGGCCAGGGTTCGTGTCCGCTTTTGTCCCGCATGTCACAGAAATGTACATTCTGTAACCCCACCTACGATCTTTTCCTAACTGTCCCGTTCTTGTGCCGCATATCACTTAAACGAAGGTCCTGACCCAGAGTGCCTAAACGTGACGCCAAGAGTCCCAACCAAGCGCATCTAAATATGATGCTAACGGACTGTTTGTTATTTATTTAAGGGGCCACCAGAGGAGTTTTGGGATTTTTCGTCAAAATAGACTTGACCCTCCCTTCGCCAGCAATACATTTCTATGACCCTCCAAAATAATTGGGAAAAGACGCATTACCCTCCCCAACATTTTATTGATGCCTTCTGTACTGGTTTGCAATTAGCAAACATACAGAAGCCCATTGTTTTTTTTTCTACAGCAATGAGATGTGTGACTTAGCCTCTGCTTTCTCATCTTACACATTATACTCCTCTGTTATGGTGTGGTGGCCATTTCAGCAGATTTTACAACAACATTGTTGTGGAAACAGAATAAGCATGGAAACTAAATGCACACTTCCTGCATTACTGCATTACTTCAAATACTAAGTTACTCCTCTAGTAAACTAGTATTCACATGAAATAAAACAATAAAACATTGAGACCATTCAGCAAAGCACACTGGGTAATAATCAATCACCAATCGTGGCACGGCTGTCTTGGAACGCAATAGACAGACGGTGGCGGAATAATTCAACTAAAATGTAACAGTGAACAATCAGTGTTCGACCTACAGTCTTTTGAGATGCCTCTCCAAACGCAGAAACGAAGCGCAATCACACCATAAAACACATTAAGAAACGTTAAGAAGAAAGATCTGTATTTTGCCGTAATCCAATGACACAAAGAAAAAAAAAAGTAATCCACAGGGATCAGTAGATCCACAAAAAGGGTCACGGTGTATCCAGCAAGGCCTACGCGTGTCACATTCACCAGCCAGATCCAAACAGGTGAACAAGGCCTCTCCACTTAGCTGTTTAAACAAAGTGGAATAAACGTATAAAAGTCCAAATCTACACAAAACCCGCAATCAATTAGTAAGCTGACATCACATTTATATACATGGCATTTAGGAAACCTTTATTGCAACGTTGGCACGGCAAGATGTCCAGATAGTGCAACAGTAATTTTCGTTTTTTGCTTCATGCTGCTCCCATCTTCAGCCAGGTAATATTTTTTACCACCATTTAGTTGTTTTGTGTTATTTAAAATATTTATAAAATATCTGGTCATGCCAGACGTAATTATTCCACTCATTTTTTAAACAATGCAATTACCTGTTTCAGCCACCAGGGAGGGCAGTGCTCCCCCTGCCCCCCAGCAAACTCCGCGTATGCAGTAAGACCCGTCTGCTAGGGGGCCGAGACTGAGAGCTACATGGATAAATATGCACCAAACAAGCCACTTTGAAATTTTGCTGTTTTCATGAATACAAAAGTTGGGTGACCCCCCCATATTAAAAAATGTTGTGTGACCCTCCCCTCAACCAATAATAAAAAGACATGACCCTCCCCTATTTTCCTCCGGTGGTCCATTCCATAAATACTGAACTAAAAGAGACTTTTGCCTCAATAACAAACGCCAAATGCACCTGACCAAGTGCCCCTTTTTGACGCAATGGGAATGAGAATGTGTTGATCAGAATGTAGTGTGATTGGGTTCACTAATTCTAGCAATCGTTGGTGTTATTGCTGTTTGTGAAAGTTGCCCTCTTATAGCATTGAGTGGGTGGTGGCCATGTTTTACTCTGACTTTTCTGGAGAGCCTGCTTAAACATCGTGCACAGCTGTCAGTTTTCAGAAAAGTGTTCGTTTACACGTACCCGTGTATATATGCCGTCAATGCCGTCAAGAGCATGCCAAACCTGTAGGTGACAGTGTAACGAGAAGCTCAAGCCCACGTTAGCCATCAGAATCCCGAAAGTAGCAACAACAGCAACGAATCACTGGCTCTCTCTTCTCTTCCTCACTTCCTCAGCTGCCTAAACCTCCGTTTGTCTCAGTTTACATGCAAACGTGCAAACAAAGTTTTCCAAAATCTCCACTCTGACCGGAGTTTTTAGAAAGAATCGTTTTCAGAGGCGAATTCTCCGTTTGCGTGTAAACGAAGGGCACAAACAAAGGGAAATCTCTCAGTGTTTCAAAACGTGTAAATGGGATCTTCATCTCCCAGCATGCTCTAGTGGCACAGTGGGGGTCCTCAACTTTGCTGAGAGAGGTGGCCAGTGAGCTGCCTGTTGCCCAGCAACTTTGAAACTACAAGAACTGTCTGACTATTTGTGCTTGTGTGACAGTGTTTATGTGTTTGGTGAGTCACGAGAGCCAGGACAAAATTAAAGCACACAGACAAAGCAATGAAGAATTTAAAGGAACCTGCTCTGATTAAGGGCAATGTCACACATATATGCAGACACACACAGTCAGAAAGAACAGAGGAGACACTTTGTTTCTCTCACTATATGACTCTGGAGTAGCTACTCGCTCGAAAGCTAATCGCCGTCACTCTCTCACTTCTCCCTCGCTCTATCACTCACTCCACATACACACACACACACACACACACACACACACACACACAGACACACACACGCCGGCTCGACACACACACCAGCGCACAAGTATAAACATCAGGCCACTTACGTTGTTTGCACTACAAAGAGTGTATATATTTGTTATTTATTTTTGGCATAGTGCTTAACAAGCATAATTAAATTTTGCCCAGTTGTGGCCTGTTGAGGTGTTATTTGTATCGATCCACTATATAAATATAATATCTACATACATGGCATTTGATTGGAGGTTAGTCTCACTTTGTCCCACAGCAACATTAAAATAGTTTAGATTTGTGTACATTGTTTCTGTTAATAATGTATTGTATTAAGTGTCCATTTCATTATAATATTCAGATTTATCATAAATAATTGAACATGCATATGTATTTTAAGTTCCATTAAACCTCTTATGGAACGGTTGCATTTTCAAGCTTTTTGGTCTAAACGTCATACCCAATTAAAAGTGGTACAGCTCCCATATACTTTGACACTCAGGGATATGCCTGGTATCATTGGAAAGGAAACACTCTCAAGTTTTTGTTACAAGTCAGGGTGATTCTAGGCCTTACTGACACAGAGTTACAGAGGCTAGAATGGAGGGTTTTATGTAAGTTTATGTAAGTCATACATCTGTAAAATTATTAAAATACACTGCTGTAAACACATCTAGTGAGATACAGACAACACAATGTCATAGCCACATGTCTCAGCTTACTACAGAAAAAATCCAGAAGCCAAAAGACTCAAAAATGGATTTTATATGAATTCTTTTCTACATATATGGCGTTTTTCTGATTTCCATTTGAAAAGTGCAAAGAAAAAAGGAAATAAAGTACAAAATTAAACACTTCTCAAATACACAAACACACCCACATCAATCATACACATACTTGAAATAAATATATACATACATATATAGAAATAAGTAATTATATATTGCACAGGCTGTCATATGCTTATAGGCGGCCCTGTTTTTGCTTTGACACAGCTCCAGCCATTACAGGGTTACAATTTCAGTGGCACATTTGATATCTATCGACTTGTCTGCTCATTGGCTAAAAATGTAGACGGGTCTTATAGCATTTAAATCTAACTGGTCCAAGCAAATGTCGCTCGAGTACACGTGGGCTCACGTCGCGTCAGAGGAGTCGATACCAGGAGGCTTACCATTGGTGTATCACAGGCAAACCTTTACCGATTGGCTTATACCAGGTATCCATTGGAAACCTTAGATCTCAGAGAATACAGTGACGCCCACATCAAGTTGCTAGGAGCCTCAGGAGAGAGGCGAGCAGCGATACAAGTACGGCAATGAAAAACAGTTTAGCGATTTTCCGTTGTGATTCGGCCAGAAACGTCAAGATTGTGAGGCAAACAGCTCGTTTTGGATATAATGGCTTGGATATTCCATTTCCTTGGACTCTTGGGGATTTAAGAAAAAAAGGTTTTGGGCAAAAAATCCCCGCAGTGGCTAAAGGGACAAGGAAACAGGTATGCATGCACTACACACCAGCTGTGCTGTTTACGCTGTATTGTTTTATTTTCTATAACTTTGTAGCAGTTGTATAACTGCTATAAATCATCTTATGCTTTGTGTGTGGGCTTAATGGAATCCTGAGAGTCTAAGCTTTCAATTGGTGTGTCGCCTGGTTGTATATTTTGAATATTTAATGCTTTAAAGTTATAAAAACCTTTTATGAGTGGAGGTTACAGCGACGCCACAGCCACAAAGTGTACCGTAGACGGTACAGTGACCGTTAAGAGGGGTGGAGGTGGGGTCACATTTAAAAATGTACTTGAAAGTAACGCAATAGTTACTTTCTGAAGTAACTAGTTACTTTCATAATTTGTAACTGAATAACTAATTTAGTTTGGAAGAAGTAACTAGTAACTGTAACTATTTACTTTTTAAAAGTAACTTGCCCAACACTGGTTGTTAAATTAATTCTCAGAAAGTGGTCTTTTTGCAAGGATGTTGTTTTGCAGCAATAAATGAATTAGCTAAACAGCAAAGCCAGTATGGCTAGTACTTTACATAGAGGCCTGTCTGAACACATAGAGTAGTACCAACCTATTGATGCCATGTGTATGTGTGTGGGGCCGGAAAGATGAGACAGAGGAGTAACAGGTAGAGGATAATCTAGGGTCACCAGCTTTGCTATTATGAATAAAAAAAGACTCAGCCAGGAGTGCAGAACACTGATACATCCTGATGTTTTATGCTTAAGGTCAAACTGACCCAAATAACCTTTTAGTCGGCAGTGTACACAGGACTTTCAAAAATAGCCCAAAGCTATACCATTATATTAATGTTAACCAGTTGTTCCAATGAATTGAGGCAAGGTCTTTGCTATGATTTAATAGTGAATGTTAGGCAAAATTATAACGTAACCTCACAGAAGCAAAAATAGAATGACCAAAAATAATCCTAATTAGTTAATTGATTGACAGAAAATTAATTAGCAACTACTTTGACAATCAATTAATTTAAAGTATTTATTTTTTCCAATGATGCCAAATATTCCCAAACAAATGTGAAAAATTGCTGGTTTTCCTATTTTTAACAGTTAATTGATGTTTGGGGGGTCTTGCACAGAGGGTCTGATAAAACAAGACATTTTGAGATGTAATTTTTAGTTCTGGAAACGGCTATGGATATGTTCCCCTATTTGCTGACATTGTTGAGACTGAATGGTTAATCAAGAATTGAAAATAATAATCAGCAGATTTATCAATAATTAAAATGATTATTAGTAGCAGCCGTAGCTAGCAGCAACTCATCATTTTCCTCTTTATTCCAGAGGTGCCTGGCCATCTTTTTCCATGTGTAATGTCAGTCTGGTTTATTTTATTTATCAAGCCATTCTAGATGATTTTTCACCCTTTCTTTGTTAACGTATCTCACAGAGGTCATTTTGTAATTATCAGCTGTCTGTTGTTGTCTTAATGCATTATAGTACACAGATGGGAACAAAAGCTTTGAATAGTCTGCAAAGGGAAATTACATTTAGCTAGATGTTAACTCAGGCTCCATTTAATACTGTTGTAAATTTTGTGGCAAATTACTCCATTGTTAATTGTCTTTGTTCTTTGCTCTTTTGGCCTTTTTAGTAGCCTATTGTTATCTGTTTTAGTAATGTTTTGTCTGTTTAACTGCATATTTATCTCTGTGCAGAACTTTTTATGCGGCTGTCTTGTCCAGTCTTCATTGGTAAAGAGTTATTGTTGCTTGAGTAAAGGCTAGAAAACATTCAGAAGCCAAACAAATGGTATAACTAGTCACATAATGTCATAAACATATAGCATTATTTTGGTTTGGCACTGATACACCCCCCTTATGCCTGGGATGGGCAAAACCATTTGGCAATTAACAAGATGGGCTGAAAGACTAATTTCCTAGTTATGACTTCACGACATGATACACAAATATGGCATTCATTTTCAGAGCCGTGTTGACGATACAGTTATGTGTGCCAATTCAAGTGAAGTCTTCAAAAATGTCAAGTGTAGCTATTTAATAGGATGTACTCTAACTTTTTGTTGCTGAACACTGATACAGCTGTGTCATGGCTGATTCTTTCTTGTAATTTCAGTCTCACAATCACATGGTCTTATGAGCTCAAGATTGCCATAGGTAGATTTGAGCTGTTCCTTTCTCTCTCTGTCCTGAAATTTAGATACCTCTATTCATTTCTTCCAGATTTGATAATTGTAATTTTCTCCTTCTTTCAAACTCACTCATCCACCAAAAGCCTGCAACTTGTTCAGAACACTGCTGTTAGAATCCAAATCAGTTGCAGGAAATCTGAAGACATCACATCGATCCTCATCTTCCCACACTGGCTGCCCATACATGCCGGAGACAATTTTAAAGTATTACCCTGACCTACAAAAGTCTCCCTATCCATATTAAAAGAGTTCCTTCACTGTTACAGTTTTAACAGTAACAATTTTACTTTAAATGGCATATTATTGCTCCTTTGTGCAGTTTGTTGATGCTTTGTTTTTTTAGTGTGCATTCTGTACAGTATATGAATCCAGCAATAACTTTATTGGCCACTTGGAGGCAGCAAAAACTAGTTGTGAACACAACATTGACATATTACCTTTTAGGTTGCTATAGTGAACAGTGTGACAGTGTGATAACAGTTGTAATTTACCTATTCATGAGTTAAGACATAGCAACATAGTCATTCAATTGTAATCATGGTTCTGGCTAAAAGTCCCATTCACTCTGTTTTAGCTCTGATTTGGTCTCTACCAACTCCAGAGGGACATATCTGTCTCTTTAGCTGATAAATGCTTGACTATGTTCACTGGCTAGCCACAAACTTCTTTCTGCTGTTCGGCTCTAAGCAGGTAGTATAAAGTCGTTTTTTAGAGCTTTTTCACTGAAAAAGCTCAGCATCAAACAGCTGCTTGATGCAGCCAAAAACGAAGCTCTGTATAGCCGAGAGGAGCCGCAGATTCGGGTGATAATTATCTGTAGGTTCATCACAAATTACCCCTTGTCACATTGTTTTCCATTTTCATTTTATACATTGTTATTATAAAAATATTGATTATAGCCACTTTAAAACAACTTTGACTTGACGGTAAATACATCCATGTGGTCATTACATAATTATGTCCAATTTGTCTTGTTTTAATTAATTTTAAGACAACGTGGAATCAGGCTCCTATATAAATAATAAACCGTTCTTAAATGCCTTGAGCAAAGCTTGAAGTCCTCGGCAGGGTCATGCTGATTTTTGTCTTCCTCATTCTCTACCACTCCATCTTCCCTGCTTCTTTCTTCCTCCTTCCTTATCTCTGTCTTACTTGTTTTTCATTCAGTCTCAAATTGTCAGGTTTGCTAAATGAGATTTAATACTGGAGCTGTCAGGTGGGTGACTGATACCGATCAATTTCCAGAAAGCCGGGAAGCGTGATGGGACAGAGGCTGGTTCCCACAGAGAATCAACTGTAATGCTTATCCACAGCATCTCGTCTGGGCCCAAATGGATGCTTAAAACACACAAAAAAGGCCAATGCGATACACTTCATGCTTGTTAAGGATGGGATGGTTCATGAAAAATCAGATTTCAACATTTTGACAATGTAACAGCCATTGGCAGACCCTTACTGTAGAACCAGGAAGCTGTTATGGCATGGTCTTTTAAAGTGTCACTTAGACAAATCCAATAAGCCTAAGACTCCAGTAGAGCAGGAATACATGAAGACACACAATATCAATGTGATGAATGGTATAATTTACTTACAGTGCTTATTATCTAGTAGTGATAAATAAACAAGGCCCTTGAAACTGAGTGAGATCACCAGCCATACATCACTGGACTACTTATGTGTGTCATTATACTGCTCAACAATGTGATTAATGTCTTTAAGCCTTGCATAGTGTTGATTAAGATTAACCATGGTGGAAAATTAAGAGAAGAAAAGGAGAAAATGTTTCATTCTCACTGAAATGCCAGGATGTTGATGATGACAAACACAAAAAGCTTTGCGTTTTCTGGAAAAACAAGGCCCATGGGTGTATAATAGGATCTTTAGAATGAGCTAGTAAGGTTGTTGTCACACTGCAAACACATTTTGTCACCTCAATGTATTTCACACAGGTTTGTGTAGGCAAGACACAAATGTGACATAAAACATATAACCCAATATAATAAGCATTGAATATGTACACAACATTGTCAGCTTTGTGTTTGTGTGTGTTTATACGCTTGTGTATGCCAGGCGTGTGCCTGTGAAAATAAACTGAACTGACTCACTGACTGACTGAACAAAGCCTTGTTGAGACCAAGGCAACATGACCATGAAGTCCTCCTGAGTGTAATCTCACTGAGATCTCAAGACGGCATAAAGTTATGGACTAAATATGCATGGTGGATTAGCCATGGACCCTTGTTTTATAACAATCCACCATTACCCCCAGACACAGAATTTTTTTGTTTTTTTACTGTCAGTTGTTTGCTGGGTGCAGGAGTGAAAGTGCAGCAGTGGTGGAGTTATTACTGTAGGTCTTTTAGAAGCTGTTTCTTTATTTATCATTTAAGTGAATGGAATTGGAATTGATTTGAACTTGAAATTAGCTCAGGTTTAAATTGTCATGCAACACTTTCCAGAATTTTTGATAGAAAGGAAAGGTTGTTACTTGGGACGTCTGGTTTGGTCCAGCTTTATTAACATGGTGGCGGGAAGTGAAACATCTTACAGTAACTGGTGAGGTAAAGCTTGCAGAATAAAGATCCAGTAAGTAATTCAGTGAATACTCAAGTCTGTACAGCATGCAGCTCAGAGCATGTAGTACATCCAAAAGGTCAGAGGACACTTAGAGTCCAGCTGCAGATAAGTAACTTAGTAAAACACTGTACTGTATGTGCAGTAAACGTTTTGTAATCAGGTGTCAGGCAGTTGTATAGAAGTTTGCATTCCCAACCCACAAATTAGATCATGTGGCCATTACACAACTTGGAAAATAAATGGAATACCTGTGTTGTCAGAGTTGAATGTAAATGCACACATAGTAATGGATACAAATAAATAATTTTGATTTGCAAAGCACGTAGTGCACCTTAAAAGCTTTCTTTCTTTATTTCTTTCTCACTCTCTCAATCTATCTATTACTTGCATTTCCTTCTCTCCTTTTCACTATTTGTCTTTGCTCATCTCCTGCTACAAAGGAGAGGCAGTAGTGCTATTAGACACCATCAATAAACTCAGCAGCAGAGAGTTCAGACAAAGACATAGACAAACTCACACAAACACCGTCTGTCGAATGAAGGCAGGCAATTATTGCTTTCTTACATGGCAAAACTATCAATGGTTGCGGTGCCACTGAAGGTCCATGTGCTATTGATCTTTACGCAGATGGAAACTAATAAAAAGGAAAGAAAAGGGGATGATATGGGGCAGAACAAATCTGAACTGCTACTCTATTTACTCAAATAAAACTTCACTAAGAATTAAAGCACAGTATAAAGGGCCAAATAAAAAGTAAACAGCAAGACAAGAAGGTAAGGTGAGAAGTGAAGTAAGTAGGCCTATTCAACAAAAATAATGAGGTAACTTGCTGGGGACAGAAAAATACAAAATGCTTACACTGGTAACAGAGCCTTGATATACTATTCATTTATCAAGTGGTTCTGGCTAATATGTTAGCAAACAAACTCACTCATACATCCAGACACAGAGCAATGGCATCCCTTAGGAGTCATGTTTCTTCTCTTTCTCTTCTACTCAACATATACTTATCATTGGTCTATCAACTCCTGAGATAATATTTGGACCTTTTTAGCTGTTTGACATCAAACTTTTTTTTTTACTGAGATGCTTTGTCATTTCATGTTGAGCAGGTAGCACAGTAGCAGCTTGTCTGAGGTTTTCAGTTTCAAATGTTTTATATGGCAGAATTGGTGAGAGAGTGATGGGCCGGTAAACCTAAACAAAGCTAAAAGCTGTTGAAAAATAAGAGTTGCATATTTGATTTTCTGAGTGATCAGGACTCTCATTTCTACAAGGAGTCATTTAGTTTACTGTTAATGACAAACAAAAAATCCTTAATGAAGCTTGAATGTAGACTGTAACAAACATAAGCAAGTCTAAGCAAGGCAAAGGAAAATAAAAAGCCATATTTGAATAACTCATCAGTCCACACAGTTTTTTATCTTAAAAAAGAAAACCAAAATAAATATAACACAACTGTTGCCTCCACCCGGTTCATTTTTCCAGCATGCTTGCTTACCTTGAAATGATCAATATGTTGATTTCAATATTTTGTTTATACATTATGATTAAAAAAAAAAAAAAAACTTTGCTCAGACATCAAGGCAATTGCTGCTCAACCTCACTTTTCAGTTCTTCATCTGTATAACTTGTATAAGACCGGATAATACTACAAAATAAGTCTTGCACTTTAACTTAATTTTGAATACTTTGCCTTTCGTGTTTAGGCTCTTTTGACATAGTATTATTAGAGTATTTTGCTGTGTAGTTTTGAGTTGCAAATAGCTTTAGATGATCACATATTTCTTTGCAATTTTTTTAGTTATACAAAATAAATCTCACACAAAACTCTCCTTATGTAGGTAGGAATTATACAAGGTGTCAATTGTTGACCACACCTGCGAAAACCAGTTGATACAAGATACTAAGAGAAAAACATGAATGGAACTCACACATAATGTATATCCACCTCAATGGGACTATAAAAAGTCACTACTGCAAACTAGCGATTGCCCATAACTTAAAGAAACAAGTGTGTATCTGAAGGTGCCATTCTAATCTTGAATGTATATATCATGCATAGATTACCTGTTCATTAATAAATCTAGAGACTTGGACCATATCCTGCCCATAATTACCCAGAATCCTCCGTAATTATTTCCCAGCCTGCTTAATAACTCCCCCTTGTGTAACCACAAATAAAGACTTTTTTTATTAGGCCAGAATTGTGGTTTGATTGGTTGTGAATAGTGATAGTGTCGCCAATCTGGTTAATTGCTGCTCTGAAATAATTTTAATAACAAATGCTCTTGGGTTCTCTCTCTCTCTCGCTCTCTCGCTCTCTCTCTCTCACTCTCTCACTCTCCACACACCAAATGAGGAAAGAGATTGACATGTCCCCATTAATGAGATATTAAAGTGTCCCTTCTTTCTAATTATTCTCAATGATTACATGCAAGAGTCATGGGTTAGCAAGCCTACCAAAAGTCTATTTACGGTACATGCCAACATACTGAAAGAGAGGAGCAGTGGAGAATGGAGCTCCTCCTCTGGGGTTCTTGCCAGACCGACTGAAGGTGTATTCACATCTTCAATTTACATATATTATTTATTGCACAAATAGTTTAAACATAGCAAAAAGGACCGCTAATGGGAAAATGTATCCTTTAGTGCAGGGGTCTTCAACGTTTTTCAAGCCAAGGATGCCTTAAATGAAAGAGACATGAAGTTGCACATTAAACTGGGCCTATAATAACGTATGGGCGGCCTGAAGCCTTTTATACATAGCTTTTTTGCATAGAATACTAAACTATTCAAATAGCCAAATAATTGTTGGCATGATTTTATAAATCATGTTTTAATGTTAAACATACATGGGGCACACATCTGTGAATGGCCTTAATGACTACCTTGACTATAGGTCAGTAAGCAGTGGGGATTTACATTTGCTAATAATATGTTGGATTCATTTTCAGATTTTTGAAAAAAACTTTCAAAAATTAACAATAATTTTGTAACTTGTGGACAACTCCACAAATCAACTAAAGCGACTGAGTGAGCAGAGAGACAGTCCGAGACAGGTTACTGGAACTTCCCGACCCGCAGACTCAGAGCCGGAAACATTGCAAGCTTGCAGACCATGGGACTGACTCAAGATGTATCGTCGATGACTTGTGAGTTGTCGATGACTCATGAGTTCTCGCGTGAGTCAGTCAGTCACGCAAATCAGCCGGCTATGAGTGGATCTGTAGCAGACGAGCGAGTGAACACTCTCCTCGAGCTCAGGGTAAAGCGAATCCACAACAAAAGCCATTTTTTTTACTTCTGAAATAACATACAATGTTCTGCACATAGCCCCGCTAGGCCTACTGTAGGATTTGGTGTATAAATGTGGTATGTTTAAATGCAATTAGGTCGAGCAGACAGTCCGAAACATTGCAAGCTAGCAATACTGACTCAAATGACTCAAGTGACTCGCACAACTCGGATCAGTTTAGTGAGTGACTCAGAATAACCTGAATCCTAAAAAGGAATCGAGTTTGCCATCCCTACACAATACTGACACACCCTGACACTGACACTTGCATGTCACTACAGCAAGGAATTGACCAAATCATTATAGACACAAACTCAACTTAAAGTAGTAAATCAAATATTTAACACTTTTCAGCAAACATAATGTATGCATCAAGTCATCAGAACACACAACTATAAAGTTTTTACTGACACTATAATTAAAGAAAAAAACATTTTAACACCTTAAAACCCTTTTGTCCAACATTAACAATTAAAAAACAGATGGAATTATTCATCACCATGTCTCATTTGTTGTGCGTTTAAAATTGAAATTAGGCATGAAAATGTCACTTTGAGTTTTTTGTAACATTAATATGAGTTCCCCCAGCCTGCCTATGGTCCAGAAATGGCGATAGGTGTAAATCGAGCCCTGGGTATCCTGCTCTGCCTTTGAGGAAATGAAAGCTCAGATGGGCCAATCTGGAATCTTCCCTGTATGACATCATAAGAGGAAAGGTTACCTCCCCTTTCTCTGCTTTGCCCGCCCAGAGAAATTGGCCCGCCCATGAGAAAGAGAGAGACATCATGGCTTGCAAACGAGCGAAGCATGGCAGTTGGTCAAGGCCACACACCCACCCTCCACCTTGCCCCCCCTCTCTCCTCCTCAATAGCATTTAAAGCTACAGACACAGAAATGGCACGTCCTAAGGAAACCTCATTGTGGGACTGGCTCTAGTGGCTGTAATTCTGCACCAAGGTTGAATTTCGGGAAAGAGACTTCAGTACAGTATTAGGGGACCACTAAGGCCTATATAAAAGCATCCAAAAAGCACCATGTCATAGGACCTTTAACGAAAGTTCAGATTCAGTCCAGCCCTTCATGAAAATGTGCCACACAGCAATAATACATTTGTAACCAAGGTTAAACTCCAGTGAGGAAAAATACATTGTATGGTGTAAGGTAACCTGAGGCACAAGATTTAAAAGAGGGAGCTTGTGCTTAAAAGTTTATAGATTGTGATACGGATTAACTGAGGGAATGAGTAACACTCTCATGTAAAAGCCTTGGTGAAGGGTTGCCTTGAGCAACAGTCAGTGTTCAATGTACTATATGTACAGTGACTGAATGAAAGTTAAATGCAAGCACATGCACTGATGCAGAGAATAACCTGTTGTGGATTAATAATAGTGTGTCATTTAAAGAAGCAAATTAGAAAAGCTTGTACTATAAAAGACTCATGCTTTTTCCATATCGTCACGCATATTGTGTATTGATTAATCTGATCTCAACTCAGTCCTCTGGGTTTTTGAATGCCAGTTACTTTAAAAAAAGTAACTTTTGATGCTGCAGTATTGAGGTACACCACAGAGTCCTTTATACTGCTACTATGACAATTACTATTATAATGATTTGGAGGACTCACTGATCACTGATAATGAGGCTTATTTATAAGCCCTTTATAAGCTCATCATATTTTCATTAGACTTTTTCCTCAGTTGCATGCTCTCCTAAAAAAGGAGAACATTTTAATCTGCTTCCATCTGTCTATTCTTATCCCTCTGTCTTTACCTCAACTTCCTGCATGCTGTGTCCTCCATGGCACATTCTCACTTTTCATCTCTGTCTGAGTCTCTCCTCTCTTGCCCAGCTTTTTCTCTCCCTTTCACTCAAGTATTCAGGTGTAAACCAAACACCCTGATAACTGCAGTGGCTGAAATTGATGTGACACTTTCAAATTTACTCCAGTCCTTTAATACAGCATCTCCCCTCCCCACCCCCATTCCCACCTCTCTCTCTCTCTTTTCAATATCCCGCTCACTCCTCTCACTCTCATTCAGGGAGGTGAGCAATTCTAAGCTAGCAAAGTGATTCCATTCTGCAGGCTAGTTATTAAATTTGTTTGCAAATCTCTGCCCCTCTCGCCACCCACCACCCCTCCCTCGATCTCTTCCTCCTCTCATCCATCTTTTCATCCCTCCCTACTCTTGGCCCTCCGCCACATTCCCGACTGTCATCAACATTCAGACCCATAAAACCTACAACGGCAATGAGAAATAGAGAGAAATAGAGAGAGGCAGGCCAATGGAAAGAAAAGTGGGAAAGAAAGCGGGAGCGGGAGCCAAAAGAGAGAGGAGAAAAACATATTATTTCCTCGAAAAATAGCCCACTGCTATATTTTAAAACATGGAGCACTCTTTAATAATCTCTTTTATTACAGCAATTTGTTACCAAGCTCCTTGTCTGCACTGTTGGGGTGGACGTGAGGGACACTGAATGGGGAAAGAGAGTAAAGGAGAGAGTTGACTGGTTAAAGCCAGGCGTGATAACACTAATGAAGACGGCTGGCTGTGGCCAGCACCTCTCATACATCTTTTAGGTACACTACTAGATTAATATTTATACTGCTGATAGAGTGGAGGGTAGACAAGTAGAGGTTTTAGGCACACACAGAGTCACAGGCTGTCACATGTGCCACAGGCAAACATTACAGAAACAAACGGCATCTCGATTTCACAATACAATCCAGGAGAACCACATTGTGCAAGTTCTACCTTGTACATTTGCACTGACACTGCATGTGACATGGGTTCACGCATTTATGTATTAGAGAAGTCATAGGCTATGTAACGGTCTACAATAACTTCTTTATGACTGCATGTCTGCATCCAGGCTGGCTGATCGTGACAATAGGTAAAGAAGTGAAATACTTTGAATTTTGCACACAATGAGCAGGGTATAACAAAAACTGGTTCACACAATGTTGTTTATGAAGCTGACTATGGCAGGATGCCCAACTCGATACTAAGTGAGCACTGACGAAGACGAGCTGGCAACACAATAGAGGCAACGAGGCCGAGAGGTAGTTGGTCGTTGAGTTACCCAAGAATAGGGGGCTTTAAGCCGGGTACAGGGCACCGCGAGCTGCTGGTCATTTCGGCGGACATTACGGTTAAGTTTAGGCGACAAAAAGTGAGCGTTATGCGGCAACGACAAGTTTAGGCACCAAAACGGCTAGTTAGGTTGAGGAAAATAATTGTGGTTTGGATTAAAACACTTCAAAGGAACACACATTTCCTGGGTTAAAGTCCCTTGTTTTCCCCATGAAGCGAACTCCGCTCCCCGGCTTGAACGCACTGTGTTTTATACAATAGCATAGGTGAGGCTTTAAGCATGCTAACAATACCTTGTTAACACATGGAAACACTGGCGTCAGCTGCTACACATGAAATCCATCGACATCCATCCAAAGTCAATCTCATCTATAACATACCATCCAGTTAACAGATGAACACAGATATAATTGTAACCTTCTGTACATACATGTTTTTAACCAGTTATGCAATATTTACCTATTTATTTCACACGATGTACTTCGGCATTCTCTACTGTGCTGATTCCCTGATTTGTCGAAAGAGCGCAACCAAGAGACACTACGCAACTCTTGGCGTGTGACACTTCCACCTAGTGGCTGGAATAACTAACTAAAAGTTGACCTTCTGCCAGCAAACAAACAAACGTACGCACATTTCTTTCATTTTTATAACACAAAATACATACCGAAACAAACCAGAAATAAATGTGATGGGGGTGTTACAACAAATTCAGGCACCTGGCTACATATATGTATGTATGGCTCATGAGAACAGCCTAATCGAGGATAATAAGGCAGATCTACACCACTTTTACCCCATTTGACAGGCAGGAAATTGAAATTGAAGGTTCAGTCAGGACCTATAGCTGGTGGTATCTCATAGTGTGAAGGGTTTACACTGGCTAACGTGTCTGAGCTTCCCTGATAATATTAAATATAAACATTTATAGCATGTCATATGCACAGACGTGTGTGTGTGTGTGTGTGTGTGTGTGTGTGTGTGCGGATAATAATTTATTGAAAAGTGATAGTGCCATTAGCCCCTTAAAGTCAAATTTTTAATGATGTAAGGTGGACCTCAAATTCTGTTAGACCCCTGTCCCCCAGTAAATTCTAAGGGAGTACGACTGTAGGACACATGGCCTTGTGGTTGTCGTGGTTGGGGTTTTTTAGTTCTTTGTTGTGTGTTTCTCTGTTGACCCTGCCTTTCTCTGTCTCCTGTGTTTTCCCTCCTCCTGCCTGCTCCTGTCTGCTACTGCCAGCTGACGATGCACACCTGTTCCTCATTCCACCATCACGCTCTCCCGCAACACACACCTGCCAGTCATCTACAATCAAGCTCAGTATTTCAACCCTGGCTCCACTCACCGTCTTTGCTGGATCGCGCTAGTGCTCGCTGCAAACAGTTTTAGGTTTACCGGTCATTATTCTGTGCCTATCCTTACCTCTCCTTGTGTTTCTCCCCGCACTCATTGGCTCCATACCTCACTCCCGCCTCCAGTCAGCTGGCCTCACCATTTGGTCCCCTTCCTCACGGCTCCCTGCTCCAACCTGCCTCCGCTCTTGCCCGTCCTGTCTCTGCTCCTGCTTCCAGCCATCCCCTCTTCGACTCACCTTTTTCCCAGACTCCAGTGCCTCCTCCTCTGTTCCCTCAGCCCCGGTTTGCCCGAGCTCCCTCGCCATCCTATCCCAGTAAGCTCCCTCACCATGCTAACCCAGTAAGTTCCCTCACCATCCTATCCCAGTAAGCCTCCTCGCCATCCTATCACAGTAAGCTCCCTCACTATCCTATCCTAATAGGCTCCCTCACCATCCTATCCCAGCCCCCAGAGCCCTCACCCCTGCCCTTGGCGTCCGTCTCCCCACTCCTCTTTCCCTCTCCCCTTTCTAATAAAACCATTTTGTTGTTGAACCTTGCATTTGGGTCTGTTCTGTCTTTCCAAGTAACAGTGGTTATGTTGTGTGTGTGTGTGTGTACAAAAAAATAATTAATCATTTACAATCGAAAGCCTGACCATCGTCTGTCACTTTCCCTTTTAGCCTTTAGTTATTCTTTGTTTAATTTCCTTCTTTTCTGTGATGGTCCTGCCCCAGTATCGGATAACTTTTAAAATAAAATCGGGCCTATATAAAAACATCTTTTTTACACCTTTTACCTGGCTCCATACACTAACGCTGGCTTTTCCGGTGTTACACCGAAATCTGTGACCGGTCAGAATGTTACTGTAGAGCCGGTCTGCCTGCCGTAAATCATTTTGTGACTTCGCTGGAAAAATCCAGACCAGGCAAAGGCATTAATAAAAACTATATAAAAATAGCCTTTTTTTCACCGTTAGTCTCGTTTGCTGTTACAGGTCATTTATGATCATCAGATCAATGTTCAGAAACATTAAAAAGTTACATTATAGTAACTTTAAAGTGAAAGTCATGAAAGCAGTTGAAGTGCAAGCATTGACAATATTTATATACTGAAGGAGTATAAATGGATTATAGAGAAATCCTCCTGTAGCTTCATAATGGCATCAGCATACTTCTCACCACTGAATGGTGTGCCCACATCCATGAGTGCCTTGCATGCTGGGAAATGGCAGAGGTTTGTCTGAGAGAGCTGGGCTTTCCATAACACAAGTTTTGTGGAGAATGCCCTCACATTGTCATAGGCAGCACTGACAAGCTGCCCCTGGCCTTGCAACTTCTTGTTCAGTACATTCAGCTCATGTGTGATGTCAACAAGAAAAGCTAAGTCCATGAGCCATTTGGAATCACTTAATACAGGAACAGCCATCCCATCCTTCTCCATGAAGGCTTTCACTTCTGCTCTCAACTCAAAAAATCTCTTCAAGACGTTTCCGCTACTGAGCCAACGTACCTCGGTGAAGTAGAGCACATCCTCATATTCTGATTCTATTCCCTCCAAAAAGGCGCGAAACTGCCGGTGCTTTAAGCCCCTAGATCTGATATGGTTGATGCATTTCACAACAACAGACATCACATTGTCAAACCTCAGGCATTTGCCGCAAAGGGCCTGCTGATGGGTAATGCAGTGCAGAGCAATGGCCGCCTCCACATTCTCCTCTTCCAGTTTTCTTTGAACAAGTGCCACCAGTCCATTTTTCCTTCCTGTCATTGATGGCACTCCGTCGGTTGTTATTCCAGCAAACTTCTTCCATTGCAAACCGGCATCCTCAATAGCACCATACAGCTGGCAGAATATCTCCTGATCGGTGGTCTGACCATGCATTGGAATCACAGCGAGCAACTCCTTGATTACTTCAAAATTGTCGTCAACACCACGGACATATACTGCAAGCTGCGCAGTGTCAGTGTTGTCCGTGCTCTCATCAAGAGCGACTGAGTACCGTACTTTCCAGACTATAAGTCACACTTTTTTTCATAGTTTGGCTGGTCCTGCGACTTATAGTCAGATGCGACATATATCAAAATATATATAATTTAACATGTTTTTTAAATGTTAATTCATACTGAAAACATTACCGTCTAAAGCCCCGAGAGGGCGCTCTAGGCTTGTGACAACTATATTGCTGCTCCTAAAGACAACTGAGAAAGAAAAGAAAATCCTATTCCGCAGATTACAAACTGCAGGTAGTAAAATATGCAGCCGAAAACGGTAATCGAGCAGCAGAAAGAAAGTTTGGAGTGAGAGAGAAACTTGTGATGGACTGGCGAAAAGGTGACTCTTACTGCAATGAAGAAAACAAAGAAAGCTAATCGGCTAATCGCAGGCTGAAAGCAAGATGGCCAGAGCTGGAGGAACGAGTCCACAGATGGGTGCTTGAACAACGTGCTGCCGGGAGAGGCTTGTCAACGGTGCAGTTACGTCTCCACGCCCTGGTAGTTGTTCTGTGTGCTATTGTATAGTTGAATAACTGTTAATGTGTTACGTTAACATACCGGACACCTATTCAGCCTGTTGTTCTATGTGCTATTGTGTAGTTGAATAACTTGCCTTTCCAGATCAAATGTCTGTTCTTGGTCTTGGATTTTGTGAAATAAATTTCTAAATAAATGCGACTTATAGTCCAGTGCGACTTATATATGTTTTTTCCTCTTCATGATGCATTTTTTGACTGATGCGACTTATACTCCGGAGCGACTTATAGTCTGGAAAATACAGTATGCACAAAAACGTTTGGCTTTCTCACACAATTGATCATATATGTTTTCTGACAGGTAAGAAATGTGCTCTGATACTGTGTTAGCTGAAAGGCTGATGTTGCTAAAATGACCCTTATTTTCCGGACAGACTTTACTTGCAGCTAGTAACATACACGTTTTGATGAACTCGCCTTCCTTGAACGGCTTTCCGGTCTTAGCAATCATCTCACTCACCACGTAGCTAGCTTCGACTGCTGCTTCATTCTCTTTGTTTGCTTTCTTGAATAAATCTTGTTGCCTCAATAGACATTTTTTAAGATTGGCGACTCGGTTCTTTCTCTCATCTCCCTGGTATTTTGTATACTCCTCAGCATGTCTAGTTGAGTACTGACGTCTGATGTTATATTCTTTGTACACCGCAACTTTCTCTGTGCATATGAGACATGTAGGGGTGCCCCTGTGCTCAACAAAAAAAAATTTTTGTCTCCCACTTTCCCTGAAATTGCCTGTGCTCGTTGCCAACTTTTCTCTTCACGGCCTGTTTTGAGAAAGACATGACTGGAACTGGGTGATGGCAAACATTTTCCGTCAATCCGGAACACATTTCAACCAAGTGACTGATGTTGCTACTTCCCCAGGTACTTCGCAGTTGGCTAGCTTGACAACAGCTGACAACAAACGCCCCTGTCAGGAGACTCTATGGTAGCCCATAAGTGACAAACGCAACAACAAAAAGGTGTGTTTCAGAACAACGCGCGGGCCGCACTAACACTAAACTTTGATGTCAAGTAAGGGGCCACAAAATATCATCCCATGGGCCTCAATTGACCCCCGAGCCGCGAGTTTGAGACCCATGATTTACAGGTTTAACAATAAACAATAAAGCCACAAATCTGCTTCTATGCCATGCTATCATTCTTTAAGGATTACCAACTGCATTTAGCACTTCCCAACACGCTAGCAATGCTTTGCAGTAATTTCTGTCTTTTTCAACCTGGGTAACCCTTTTTTCCCCATGCGTCGAAGTGACTAATGTAAACATAAATCTTTGAAATTGGTACAGAATTGCTGTAACCGGCAGCCGCGAACTAGACTGCAATGTAATCATAGGGCATTGTCAATTTCGTCCTCTAAAAGACCTGTTTTTGGCACTGACATGTTCCAATTATTATTCTAACTAACATCATTATGGAAAGGATCCCTACAAAGACAGACCTTTTTGTTAAAGACTAAAATCCTTTTTGTTTAACCAGAAACAGCTCAGAAATCACCAAACCTGGGGAGCCCGGATAACTCACCTGGTAGAGTGTGCGCCCCATGTACAAAGTCTCAGTCCTTGTCGCAGCGGCTGCAGGTTCAACTCTGACCTGTGGCTCTTTGCTGTATGTCATTCTCTCCCCTGTCACATCTTCAGCTGTCCTATATAATAAAGGCCTAAAATGCCCAAAAAATTATTTTTAAAAGAAATCGCCAAACCAACCAGACTCTATTAAAATAAACTATACGTTTATCTTGTATAGAGTAGATTGAAGGCGCCAATTGCCCAATAACTTAAATTGTAGCTTGTTTCGCCAATGCCGACTGCAGCAGTCTTGCCTAATACTGGACACTCACACTGGATACTTAGACACAAACACCTGGGCAAATAGTTTCCAAGTTGAAAAAAAAAGAAATTACCCTTTAAGATGATAACAAACTTTAAAAAACCCACACACAATTTTCCATAAGATAACACTAAATGTTTGGGGTGTGATGCAGTGGAAAAGTGGTGCAGAAAGAGAGAGCGGGGATATATGGTCCAAATCTAAAAGATGTGGAGTAGGCATGAAGTAAGAGGCGAATGACATGACCATACCTCTTCCACCTCTTTTTTCATCTCTCCTCTCATCTTTTCTCGCATACTCAGCAGTTTCCTGTCTTTTACAACTCAAGGGAGATGAATCAAAACTCACCCAAGATATTGTACCTGGGACATAAGCGAGTACTTCTGGGCCTCAGCCCTTCTACCTGGGTCATACACGCACTCACGCACGCACGCACGCACGCACGCACACACAAACCCAAACACATTGCACATACACAATTGCTGAGTCACTTTGATGGACATACGGTACATTCAAGCACACCGTTACATTCAGTGAGTCCACACTCCCTGAAGCACACACACACACACACACACACACACACACAAACACACACACACACACTCACACACACACACACACACACAATGGTGTGAACATTATTAATCTAGACTATGACTTTCCTATGTGTATTATACAGTCATCACTTAAAACTACCACTTATAGTTTCACTGTGTGTGAGTGTCTTTGTGTGTGTCTTTGTGTCCCTAAATACACACCTGTGTGCTTGTGCATGTCTGTGCTTCTCTATGTGTTTGTTGGCAGCCAGGTGCATTACCCCGTTAGAGTGCGAAGCCTGGCTCATATCTTACCTTTAACAGCCAGATAGGAAACCACTCCGCTTTTGATTTGAGGCGAGAAAAGTGGTTTAGCACACCTCGCTCATATATCTCACCTTCTCCCCTCTCTTCCCCGCACTTCTTTTTTACTTTTATTTGTCAATATCCTCTTATCCTGGCTTGTCTGTAAGCAGAGATGGAATATGAGGTACCTCTGGCACACAAAAACTAAAGGAAATGAGGAGAACACAGCTTTTTTTGTGGTTTTACTGTTTAACCCTTTCTTTTGAAAATTAGTGGTTCAAATGGTGAGTTATGTTTGAATGTTTATGATGATTCACACACTCAAATTAAAACTGATGGTCAACATTTAACCTCATTTTCATTGATCAACCCTGTGTCTTTACATACTACTTTGCAATAGCCAATATGTTTTGAGAGCTTTTTTATTAACATAATGAGAAAAGTTGCAAAAGGTTGATACTCAAAAAGTTTTTAATACAATATTTCATTTGTTTTTAATACAGTACCTGCGTTAATGCAATGCATTTAATACAATAGATGCTGAACATGAAAAAAATAGAAAGTAATTGAATATATCTTCATGGAAATGTGAGGACAGCAAGATCAGACAAATGCCAACTTTATGTCAGCTCTATCTCGCTATGATAATATTGAAATATTCATGTTACCTTTCACTAAGCAAAAATAAAAATACATCCCTCCCCTTTTTCTTCCCCCAACCACTCTTGGTAGAATTTTATGGTCCTGTTTTGGTTAAGAAATATAAACACAGAAAGTAAAGCTAATATCATTAGAGCTAAAGACGACATGGTTTCATCAAATGGGTACTTAATTAATTGACTATAGATCTAACTGAGTTACTTCTCTATTATGGTTTTTATGTAATTTGATTTAGATGTGCACAAATACGGACTACCAAACAAATAATCATTATGTTGTATGGTAATAAACAGCGATACTCCGACTCTAATAATAATATTGTCTAGAAGTAGAGTCTAGAAAGTAATGTGTTTATATACTGCAGAATTCTGTAATTGTATCTGTATAAACCAAAATAAACCCAGAGCACTGATTTAAGGAGGCTACAGTAATGATTATCTGCAGAGTTGATATTTGGAATTTTTCATTATAATTGTGTTTTTATTAAAGTGCTCATATTATGCTCATTTTCAGGTTCATAATTGTATTTAGAGGTTGTACCAGAATAGGTTTATGTGGTTTGATTTTCAGAAAACACTATATTTTTGTTGGACTGCACATTGCTGCAGCTCCTCTTTTCACCCTGTGTGTTGAGCTCTCTGTTTTAGCTACAGAGTGAGTCACTTCTGTTCCATCTTTGTTGGGAGTCGCACATGCGCATTAAGTACTGCTAGCTTGTCAGTTGCAGAGTATGAGGGAGTGCCATGCTAGCAGCTAGGCGAGCATTATAACGTGTGTTACAAAGTGACGCACGTTTGTCACGGAAGTAAAGGCTGGACTACAGTAGAGCTGTTTGGAGCAGTTTGTGAACAGTGTTTTCTCTGGAAGATGGTAAGTCCCTTTGGGGTGGCCTTTGGGCTTTTTCACTTTGTAAACTTATAATGTGCACAAAAAGATATATAATACAATAAAGGAAAGGGGAAAAGCCAAAAAGCATAACATGAGCACAGTGTGCAGCTCTTCCTTATAAAACAATCCAATACGTATCTAGATTTTTTCTAACCTTTGGTTCACCTGGTCTCCTTGTGTAATAATGCTTGTATAACCTCAACCCTGTTATGCACTTTCAGGTTATATATATCATTTCTTTCAGGAGAACCTGGGCTATCAAGATATCTATGCTGCAGGGATGTCACATGAATGTATACATTGTTATATGACTATAAAGACAAAAGACTAAAGTTCACAATCCAAAATGGCACCGGCTTCAGGCCGTATACAAATTTTCTGGAAGGGCTACAAAGACACATAAGCACTTGTTGTAAAGCTCCAGCTGTTAGTTACAAAGCAAAAAACTGCGGGGAGAACCTGGGTTAAAAGGTCCCGGAGCAAAGCGGAGATTATGTGAATAGATTTTTTTATTCATGATTATCTATTTATTTTAAAAAGACACTGTAATTCCATGATGGATTAAAAGCTTTGGCCTTGTTGAAACAGTGCATATCTCTACTTCTAAACAAAAAACATGTAAGTATGTATGTATTGATCTGGAGATATTAAATATTACATTAAAACATGTCGCCTGGTAAGTGCATCTACACAATGCAATAAGCAGTTCTGGTTAACCAAGTATTGCATCATATCATTCTTTAGAGGCTGACATCCTTTAGGTTTGCAGTGAGTTCAACAACTCAGTGGCGGTTCTACACGGAGGCCTAGGGAGGCCCGTGCCTCTGTAGACATGTCCCTGGCAACCCCTGTGGCCCCCCCATGCTGACCAAATTCAAAAAATTATGAATTTATTATGATTTTACACGCGAGCGCCAAAAGCTGAACTAATGTGCGACGCAACATTCTACATGGGTAAATTAGAGGTGCACCCAAAACACTGTAGCCTGCCTGCAACGTGTGGTGCTCATGGGTGGTGCTGCTCGGTGAATGAGAGCTCAGCAACTACTCTTGGAGAGAGGAGCTATGATTTCTCCTGTTGCAAGAGTCGAAGGTAAGCAAAACGATTTAATCTCGTAAGTGACTTGTTGTTCTTGCACATAACCGTGTTACTTTTGTTCCTCACACTGATGATGAGATCAAGTTTGTAAATGTCTGGTGTCGATATGTTTAGGAACTTAATCATATCTAAGCAAACTCATCGAAGCAGAAGCGCATATCCAAATGTCAGTATCCTTGCTAGGTCTACACAATGTTGTGGTGTTAACTACGTAACTTCATCCGTCTTGGCTGTTGCATTGCGATAACAAATACATTTGAGTAAAGTAATCAACAGGTTATTTGCCCGTGTTAAGTAGGGATGGCTGGTTAGGCAACAAAATGTAATGCATGCCCCTACGTTTTTTTCTTCTTCTAATAGTTATCATGAAACGAGGAAGGGACATAGCTTCCTTTTTTGCCCCAGTAAACAAAAAAGTGAGAGAAACAAATCAAGGTGTTGAGGAGCAGGAAGCGGGAGAGCCAGAGGAGGCGGTGGAGGTTGGAGAGAGGGCATGTAATGAAAGTGAGGGCTCTGACACAGAGAGGGAAATTCCAGAGGGTGAGGAGGATGAAGAAGAGGGTGAGGAGCATGAAGAAGAGGGTGAGGAGGAAGAAAACATACAGGGACAGAGAGAGGAACAGCCAGAGGGACAGCAAGTGGATCCATGTGGATCAAGTACTGCAATATCAGGTTTGTGATGAAGAAGGTTCTTACTATTTGCAAAGCAGTGCAATTACAATTTCATTGTAGGCCTACTGTGTGTCCTTAAAATGGTGCTTTCTGTAAATTCTTTTTTGTGTCAATATGGCTCTGTTTCTTTTTTTTAAGTAAATACTTGGCCTACATTTTGGCCTGCCTGCAGTCAAGACCTGTCTCGCTTTGAAAATGTGTGGCGCATTATGAAGCGCAAAATATGACAACGGAGAGCAACTGAAGTCGTACATCTAGCAAAACTGGTAAAGAATTCCACCTACAAAGCATAAACAATTAGTGTCCTAAGATCCCAAATGCTTATTGAGTGTTGTTAAAAGGAAAGGTGATGTAACACAGTGGTAAACATGCCCCTGTCCCAGCTTTTTTGGAACGTGTTGCAGGCATCAAATTCAAAATGAGTGAATATTTGCAAAAAACTATAAAGTTTATCGTTTTGAACATTAAATAGCTTGTCGTTGTAGTGTATTTAATTGAATATAGGTTGAAATTGATTTGCAATTCATTGTATTGTCTTTATTTATGTTTTACACAGGGTATCAACTTCATTGGAATTGGAATGGTGGTTTCTAAAAGCCTAAAAGAGTTTTATTCACCCAGCTTGCTTTAAAAATCATTCATTATTTTGAGGACAGAAAAATTAGATCTACAACTGGCCCTTTCTGTCAAATTAAAGAGTACACTATACTGTGGAGCAGCGTCATAGCTGCAGAAACCTGATGAGGAGGTAAAAGGAGCAACTGGGTTCAATATGAATTTAACATGAATCGTGAATGCGTATTCTGAATGTGTCCATCGGTGTCTCTGTTTGCATTCCATGTTTCACCATGTACATGCTCATTCATGAATGAAATTACTAAAGGGTCTTTTAATTTCATCTTTCTTTATTCTACTGTATATTTCATAAGCATGCGTGTGATGACTGTGTGTTTTCCGTTGCTAAACCACTAGCTCTGATTCCCTCCTTCACTATGGTCTGTGGCCCAGAAGCAGCAGCACTGCAATTATTGATGAGATTCACTCATCAATAATTCAGTCATACATCTGATTAGCCAATAGGATTAATGATGAGGCTCTGCACTGAATCTTCAAACATCAATCCTCTACTTGCTCTGGGCTGTTGTTATCTCTCCCTCCCATGTCTTTCTGCCTTTTCTGTCTTTGTCTCTATCATTCTGAGCTGCTGCTCTCTCTTTTTTTCTCAGCTGGCTTTTTTTTTCTTCTTGTTTACTTTCTATCTCTCTCTCTCTCCTCTTCCAACTTCTTCTCTCCCATCTATCCAATCACTCTACATAACAGATATCCAACGGCCTCACTTTATTGTTTTTTCAAGTCATTGATACATGTGTAACTGGCTGCCACTTTGTCCTTAGAGAGCCCCAGAGACATAAACAGGTGGCAAATGTCACTCTGGTCCGAAGATGAGTGGGAACAACAGAAAAAGGATGGAGGTGAGACTGCAGGGGTGGGTTAAACTGTAGGTGTTTGTGTCACAGAGAGAGTCAGGAGAGGTTGATGGACAGGGAGAGTGGGAGAGACTCAGTCAGTGGGTTTTCAGCTGGAACAGAGAGCCTGTTCCAAGACAGCGGGGATCGATACCTATGCTCACAACCCTCATGAGCACAGTAGAGGCCCAAGAAATAAAGTGCATGGGCGAACCCCCCCCCACCTTTTCAGTCTGTATTGCATTTGTATGCGTATTTGAGTTTGTGTGAGGAAGTGTGTTTGTGTGTATTCCTGTCTGCACCGGCAGAGAGACCGAGCAACAGAGAAGGGAGGGAAGAGAACTTGCCAGTGAAAGAGCCAAAGTGTTAATTACTTATCGATCCAATTTGGCAGATGACTCCCTAAAAATGTGGACGGCAGCTTAGTGCATGGCTCAAAAGAAGAGAGAGGAGACAATCTACTGTTCAAACGTTCGTCAGACTCCCATCTCTGCCTCACTAAATGTTTACTTCCAATTGCTAGCCTCTGAGCCTTGCCTGGCTGCACTGCCTACCACATCCTTATCACTTCCCAGCTATCTGACTCTGGTCTTCTCTCTGTTTTACTCTTGTTCCACATTGCCTGCTTTCATTCTATCCTTCACATCTCATCTATACCCTCTTACCTCTCACTTTTTCTCCCCAGGATCCTCTGAATCAATGTCTCTATTAGTATTCCTTATTCCGTAGCATTTGTGTCTTAAATCTCGCTGTCTTGTTTTATCCTAGTTGCTTTTACCACAGCACTCATACTCTACCTCTTTTCTCCACCACCTCTCTCTGTTTCTGTCTTGTTCTCTCGCTCCCATTAGTTTTGCTTTTAATTTCACTACCAACGACCCCTTTAACTAAATCCCCTGTCTTCAACAAATGGCTTTCCACTGTGATGGTTGGATAAAACAGCACCCTGCTGTGGACTGTTTGAATACCATCTCACTATTCCTGTCTTCTGCCCCAGAGCTGGAACAGTTTTTCCGGAAATACTTAATATATAATATGAAAAAAACATTAGGAACGGTTTTCTGGGAATACTGTCTATATAAAATGAGAAACTGTTTTCTGGGAATACTGTAACATAAGAAACAGATTTCCAGGAATACTGTCTATATAATATATATATATATATATATTTAGAAACAACACTGTGTGTAGATCAAAAGGATTATTCTCTTAAATAACTCTTTTAAAATGTTTACTTTCAATTTTACATTCATTCATCTTTGGGTAGTGACTCAACTCAGCCACTTGTGAAGACATCTGACACAAAACCAAAAAACACCAACCTCACAGTGGTGCTAGGGGAAAAGTCAGGGGATCCCCAAAGTTATGAGGATTTAGCCACAGTGGACAATGAAATGTCTGTATTTCATGGCAATCGATCTAATAGTTGTTGAGATATTTAAGGTGATCATCATTGCCATCCCTAGGAGCCTATGTACTGCTTGTGCGGATACATTAAATGAAATTTCTGAAGTGACATATTTTCAACGAGTAATAAATATGGGCACTAATTTTCCTTTTCTGCTGTCAAAAACAACAATCATAATTTTCTTTTTTATTTACATATCACGTATCTAAAGTGATTCCAAAGGGCTCCTGGCATCTCCAATTACTCTTATTATTCTATTTGTAAGAACAAATAAACTTGAATAAATGCCTAGAGATGCAAACGAAATAATGACATGGTGCCTATTTATCGTAAACAAGAGCACAATAATATAAACACAATGTAAAAATTGCATCAATTAAAAAAGCACAGATAGTAATAAACGCTCACATTCAAGCCTGAAATAAATTAAAAACTAAAATTTACTTCATATTTAAATAAGTGCAAAAGTAAATCTTTCAAGCCCTTGTTTTTCAAAGTAAGCACATTTTTGAGAGTACATTTAAAGGGATAGTTTGGATCTTTTGAAGTGGGGTTGTATGAGTTACTTATGCATAGTAGGTGTATTACCTAGAGTATATAAATGAGTCCCGACTTAGAAGCAAAAGCAATGGGGACCACCTAAAAAAAATCAATATCTGTTTAAATGTACTATATAGTCTTCTAATGTTTTCACCGCTTTACCTTGCTGTCAGACAGCCCTTTCCAATAGGGAACTGAAGCCGTTGTATACATTTATGCTCTCTTCAAAGCCACCAGACTCCTTTGACAAGAACAGGATTTTTTCCTAGCGGAACACGGGAGTTGCTCATCGATGAGTTAGTTTGTGTTATTGTGTGACTTTGGTGATTTAAAGGGTTAAAGCTACATTGTGTAAGAAATACTCCCATCTAGCATTGAGATCATATGTCCCAATCAACTCTCTCTCTCGCCACGCAGTATTGCAGCTACGGTAGCCTTCACGCTTCAAAAAGCAAAGGTGTACAAAAGGCCGTCTATCAGCCGTGGTTGTTGGAGTTCATGCATGAGTTCATGTCGGAGAGTGGCGCAGACGTGCGCGTCACACCACGAGCGGGCACGCGCGCCACCCGACGGTAAAGGGGAGAGAAAGAAAAGGAGACTGCAGAGGTCTGGAGGATAATTAACTAGTTGGGATTTGGTGTGTGTGTCGAAAGCAGCTCCAACGTTCACTCTTTTTTCTGATGACGCCGGTCACTTGCTCTTTTCAAGATCCATTTTCTCTTTCTGGGTGAAGAAGAAGACTCCTGATCCTGAAATTTGGATTTTGAATATGTGTGGTCCTCCATGTTTCCTTCTTCAAACTTGCCGGGGCCCGGGAAGCGACGATACCCATTAGCAGCAGCTGTGAGTCGAAAATGCGAAAGGCGGCGCACTATAGCCTATGATGTCCTTTACCTGCTAACGTATTTCAAGATGGCGCATCATTCTGGAGCGTCTACCCCAGTTCATGCAAGCGCAAATGTAAAATTCCAAGCCAATAGGAATACTTGGAATTGATGGTGGTGGTCAATATTCATAAAAAAGGACAAGTTTGTGAAGGGCAATACCTATTTTGATAATGAACAACTACAAACGTTACACACTGGGGCTTTAAGGACTGTGTCTTTTCCTCTTTGAGAGCCACCTCAGCTTTACATGGACTCTTTCTTCAGCTCTCTTTTAATCATGTATGTCAGACCTTTTGATCATGCAGTGCACAGATGAGATCATCTGTGACTGGCATGGACAATCATGGGAATCATAAAGAAAAAGACTTGGATCACTACAGATAATCTAAAAAAACGAAAGTTGGGGCACCCAAGCAACAAGTTGATCATGAACAAACAGGCGAGCTAGGAACTGCCCCAGGCACCATCGGGGCGCACTAGTAGCTCACCTGGCACCCCTATGTACTAAGGCTCAGTCCTTACCGCAGTGGCCTGGGGTTCAAGTCCGACCCATGGCCCGTTGCTGCATGCCGTCCCTCTCTCTCCTCCCCTTTCTTTTCTTCAGCTATCCTATCAAATAAAGGCCCAAAAAAAGCTCACAAAATAAACTTTAAAAACACAGAAACCATCATGCCACAACCTCTAGAACTCTGCCATTATGATATGTCACATTGTACCAAATAAATATAACTCTGTCCAACCCTACCGGCATTAAGCCCAAAATGGATTAAAAAAAAAAAGAAAAAAATTCCACCTTCAGGTTATGTTATTAAAGTGGCTTCAACAAGGACTACATTGCTAAAACCTTTCCTGGGCAATAATTCTACTTAATTTGTCCAGCCTAAGAAGACAATCTGCCAACTGTTCTCCATGGTGATGAGGACCATATGCTGTCTGTAACAACGAGTGAATACTGATACTGATACTGGCCTGACAATGCAATTTCTGATGGAGGTTAGGCAGCTGCAGAGTCACTGTAACACACTTTAACAAGCACTCTTGTAATCAGGACACATCTACAAGAGAGAAAGTGAGGGTGAGGAATATGCTTTAAAGTGGGTATTATCAATATTTATTCTACTCTCTACCAATGTGTAGCACCCACATGGGTGATGCACGGCAGCCTTACGATGCCAGATGCTCACCAAACGTCAGCTCGGTAGAGAGGGAGGGGAACATATTTTTAGTGGTGGGGGAAACCCAAAAGAAATTGGCATTACATGTTTAATACTTCATATCCATTTTTTATGTCTGTGTGTGATTGCATGTTGATGTTTTAGCCTCGGTTAGGTGGACAGCAAATCCCATTGATTTCTTTAACATACCAATTTTCTGCTTTGTGCTGGGATCAACACACCGCTTCTAGGACAGCATCGGCACAATGTGACATACAAATTCACAGCCTTTACCCAGTGTTGATGAATTGTCTTGCTGTAGGATTTGCACGGATTTGAGTACTGAACACACACAGAAATGTGTTTTTGTCTGAAAGTCAAAGATAAAAAAGTGAAATCCATACATTTTTGATTGAATGTGAAATACTTATATTCTATTTCCATACAATTCATTCACTTTGCCAATGCCGCTGACATAGTCTTTCCATTGCACAGCATACACAATCATACTTCCCCAACAGAAAGCAATCAAACTTTCAAAAACTCTATTGCAGAAAAATACTGTGCAGTTGATTGACTCCCCTTTCAGTATTTACTTTTCTTGTCGGAGTTCTGTGACTCCAGCTTAACTTTCTGACCCCCAACTAAAACCTCTATATCCCGCTCTTCTAAATCTTATATCCAACAAATTCTCTCATTTCTCCATCTCTCTTTCTCTCTTTCTTTCTCTCTCTCTTTCTCTCCCTCTCTCCAGATGGAAGTTGAAATGAATCTAAATTAATGAATATCATTATAGCCTCTTAAAAAGCCACGCTGTATTACTAACCCTTCTCGGCTTTATCTCCCTCCGCACATGGGTCCCAGACAACCAAACCTCTCTGGGAGATACAGATAGAAAAGGCTAGCTACTGTTTTATTTTTTCCCCTCCAAATGGAGAGAAATGCTTACCCTTTCTTTCAGCAGGGGAGCGAGGCATGCCATAATGAGTTTTTTGCTTAACAAGGGCAGTCTAATGCCTTCCGACATGTTTTTACTGCAGATATCAGTGTCCTACAGTTTGTTCACTTTTAGGCAACATGAGCCACCCAATGAATAACATTTTATATTGTTTTTAAAAAATGAGCTTGATATTGTGTGTGTGTGTGTGTGTGTGTTTCCTTTTTTCCTACAGGGATAGTTAAATTATAAATTAAAGGTCCTTTAATTGAAGATTTAGTTGCCACTTGTTTTCGTGTAGCGTATTAAGCTGCTGTGTGTTCTTCTTCTCCCTTTAAATAGCTAAATTATAACAATTGGACTGTTAAAATTGGAGTCCTGAAAATCTTTCAGAGAATTAAAAACTGACTGTCCGATTATATCTGTGTATTTAAGGATGGGGCAATTAATAATAAAATAAAATTGAAAGATTCAAGCAAAGTGCTTGAAATGTAAAACACAAACTTTGTATTTGTACACATTATACTGTGTATATAAGTGGATGACTGATGATGACTTGAGCATCATCATTTATACATTTTAAAGCTATAGCGCATAGTTTCTGTCTCCTCCATGTCCACTCAAGGAGGACACGGAGGATTAAAAACACATGACGGACTCTTCAGAAGAAATAATTGTCTTCACTAGAGTTTCTGCGCGGAAAAGTCTCTGGATGCCACAGTCTTCTGAACATAGCCATACTGAGAAATACAGAGAGAGTTTTGCGGAGCTGATAGTCTTAATTAGCTTTGTAGCAACTCATTTGGCAATGGCTTGAACGTAACGGACGTTCATTAATTTTAAAAAGTTACGCACTTAAGCTTTAAGCAATCTGGAGAAAGTAATTTATGCTTTTCTGAAACCTCTGATTGTTTCAAATTACAGCTTGTGAGATTTTATCAGTTTATTCAAAAGCTGTCTTGCATTTGTTACCTGTGAGGTTAAGAACTGATTTCAAGATTCTCTTGTTAACTGTACTGTACTCATACTGAAAATCAGTAAGGTCTGGCCTCGAGCTATACTCCAGATATATTACCCATATGAGCTGCCACGCAGCCTTACCTGTAGCTGTGACCTTCCTGATGTTCCAAATTCTTCGAACAGAGTCCCAGCATTTGGATTTAGCGGCTTGAGGCTTACAGGCCAACAAAATCAATATAGTTTCTTTATTTCATAGTTTCTTTTATTTTATTTTTATATTTTTTATATTTCATCCTGTTGTTTTACCACAATTGTATACGGCGGAGCATTAGGGCCAAGGAAAAAAAAATAAGGAGGAGTTTTTTTTATTTATTTTGCATTTCGAGAATAAAGTCGAAATGTCGAGAATAAAGTCAACATGACGAGAATAAAGTTGAAAATACCATTTCGAGAATAAAGTCGACATGTCGAGTCGGACTTTTGAAAATAGCCTAAACCAAACCACTAGCTTTACCTATAGTTTTCTACAAAATGCATTGTGAAGGCCTATATGAACTCGTGAAATTATACTTCAGAATCGGTTTTAATAACAAGGAAATTATTTCTCATAAGCATAAACACAGTACGGTGATAAGTATTAGGACTTTGAAGAGATTGTGCCCAACATTGCGTCTGTTCAGAAGGAGAAACCACACAAACTTGGAAGAGATGGCCGTATTCCTGCAAAGTGAAATAGCTTGTAATGGACAGATGCAAGGGTATCGATGGTTACACCTACGCGCAATACTGAGAGGATATGTTGTATCACAAGACACAATGAGTCAATTGATCAAATTGTTTGATCCTGAAGGAGTGGGGCTCAGGCGGGCGCGGCACTCCAAGGATGTAACCCATAGCCTATCTATGATGCTGCCTACATGGCAGCTGGCATGGCGGACAGTCGCTCCAATGTGATTAAGTGATAAAGGAGTTGAATTTATTCTCGCCATTTCCACTTTAATCTCGACATTTCAACATTATTTTCAAAATGGTATTTTGACTTTATTCTCGCCATTTCGACTTTATTCTTGAAATGCAAAATTAATAAAAAATTCCTCCTTAATTTTTTTCCCCCTTGATGTGGCCCTAATGCTCCGTAGTAATTGTACTAACCTCTTCTTCCATCCTCCTTTTATCCTGTGGTGCCCATTTAATTGAAATGTTAAGCTGTTTTTTTTTTGCTGTGGACAAGTGTGCATGTATGCTTGTGTTTGTTTTTTCATCATCCCATTAATCAGGATGAATGAGACAGGTGTTTACATAATAGTTAAATACTGTAACAATACGTATCTTTTTACATATAATGTGTAACAAAAGTCCTAAGTTTATTAATAGCATATGTTCAATTATATTGCAGTTGATGGTCACTGTGCAAAATAAATGCTAAGTTAAATTGCATGTAGCAAACTATCTGTTTGATAACCATTGATTTGTTATGGAGTGGCAACCTGTCAAAGGTGTTTCCCTGCATTTTGCCAAATGCATGCTTCAAATTGCTTCATAACAGGAGCAAATATGTGAAATGAATTAATAGAAATCTAAGAATTAAATTACTTTCAGAAGCATCTTTCCCATTCTACTTGACAGAGAATCAACAGCCAGTGTTGCCGTTCCCAGTGTTCTGAATTTCCTTACAGAGTATTAAACCAGTGACGCAGAGACGTGTTGGAAAATTGGACTGTAAATCAGCACTTTATAATTCATGTCTCTCCACGCTAATCTGCGAACCTGCTATCTGGGTATAGGTGCAAGACTCAGAAACATCAGCATCACCATAGTTAGATTTGTATTAATAAATATGTAGGACTTATACAAACTTGCAATAATTGCAATATACTATACTACCATGACTGACATCAACATAGCAAAAGCTTAAATATAATAGTAGCTTAAACATTCTACAATCTCTAAATGCCGTATGTTTTATATCTTGAAGTATCTAGGCTTAGTTGGAGTATATGTCATTGAATGATGATGATGATGAAAAGCAGGAGCCTGTTGAACTTTAGATGTTTCTTAGCTTTTTTCAAAAGTGCATGGATTATTAGACTTGCGTATGTGTGTGTGTTCATGTGATTCTGGTTGTGGGTTTTTTCTTTCTTGCTCCTGATCAATGGCCCCTGCCTGTGCTTCAGCTGTCTTGTAATTATGCCACTGTCTGCGACGTCTGAGTGTTTAAAAGATCAAACACCGTCTCCATCCTCTCACAGAGCAAAGATCTAAGAAGAGTCAGTTGTCGCTATAAAAGGTCACTTGCTGTGTCTTCTTTTTTCTATTCTACTGTATGTCTTACTTTCATGTAAGGGGAATGAGCCAGTAAAATGTCAGTGGCATTCAGACCAGACCAGACAATACCGGCAACACAAACACCGCTGCACGTGACACTAGTTAACACTATACTCAACAGCAGCTAACGTTAGCCTACCGCTAGCTAGTAGCTGGATTTAACACGGTTACAATGCTGACAGCTAACGCTAAACGGTGTAAAGTTTGACTGTGTTTTACTGTAGAGGATTCAACACCGGTATGTAACAATCTGCAGCTGCCGTCGGAGAAACAACACAGACGGTGAAACTGGTAAACTACATCCTTGTAGTGCATTTGAAGTTATTGTAAATGTCCTTTTCCCATCTGGTGGTTGTTTTTGTCGTTCAACAGCAATTTACTAGTGAAATAAGTTATTGTTATTGTTATACATTATTATTAAATCATTTAATTTTGACCATATGGCCTTAGCAATAAACAAGCCGTTCTTTAATGTCTCCGACTGTTGTTTAGTACCCTTTTTTTTTCTTTTCTTTTTTTACTTTCTTAAAAAGTATCGGTTCAGGCACCGTTAATTATGTATGCGATTAATTTCGATTAATTAATCACAGAGTATGTAATTAATTAGATTACATTTTTTAATCGATTGACAGCCCTAGTTTAAAGACTTTATTTGTTCATTGTTTATTTCTAAAGAAACACGACAATGTATAAAAGGCTCCATTACCTTGTATCTCATGTTATGGCTCCGTAGTAGACGTTTTTGTAAAAATAGGCTAACGATTGTGTCATAACCACGCGACTTACTGTCGCATAGTAGAGGAATTACCGTATAGTACAGGAGAAGCTCGCAGGCAGTTGGTCCATTTCTCTAACTGTCTATGTTAAAAGCAGGCGCGCTTGTTCCATGGCGGATTGCTATTATAATGGCGGATTTGCTAGGCGCATGCTCTTAATACATCCATGGGCGCACGCCAGGAACGGTTCACAGCCGAGGAGACCGACGTTTGCTATTGATTTTTCTTTTTGACAAAATGTAAATAAATAAATGTCACAAAAACATACTTTCTGATGTTTTGGGCTCACTCTCACTGAATCACGAGGTTATGAATGCATGGTGATATTTTTGCAATGTAGTCTAACATTAGACCGAGATTACCTTACTATAGACAATGCAGCTCTTCTGTCTCTCCTCTCCCGTGCTGCTGCTGGGGCATTTGGGTTAAGTGGCATCGGCGCATGCAGTTCAACATCACATCTCCTTAAGTCCTCTAATATTTCCTCATTTATGTCATCAACATATCCATGATTCATGGAAATGTTGTGTAAAACAGGGTCATATTTTTCCTTGTATTTATGTATGGTTTGCAAAAACTGCTGGGTCGGTGAGATGAGAGAAGCAAAGTGTATGCGCGGTGTGCACACTCTACATTACGGCCAAGCATGCGCCTTTAAAATAGCATCTGAATAACGCGCCACTGACTTTAGACTAGGTTTTTCCTGGTCTGTGGTGGAATTGTTATCTGAAACTGCAAAATAGCACTAGGGAACGTTTGCGCCGGAACACGCCTCCTCTTTTTGCTGAACCGCCCCGGGAGCGCAAGTTCATTCCCTAATTTACCGACGTGAGTCTGTGGAGGGAAAAGTCCGCTGTGCATCGGGTGCAAAATAGGAATGATACATGCGTCGGTGTACAAAGTCAATTGCGCTGGGTGCAAGATAGGGCCCTAAAAGTCCAAAATCTGTTACCCAGGTGTTTATTGTGTGAAAGGTAGTAACATAAAGTGTAACAGCATATGACTATTACATAACACAGGCTTTGACACAGGTGGAAGTGATTCCAGTGTATGGAAGATAATTGCCATGATAAACTTGAACACACGCACGCACGCACACGCACGCACACGCACACACACACACACACACACACACACACAATTAAAGGGGAACTATGTAGTTTTTTAGCTTAATTTACCTTAACTGAACAGATTTGGAGTCATTGGAACCCATGGTGGTCGTCTTGCTCCCCCCTAGCGCCTGTGAGCTGAAAAACCACCCTGGCATATCGCATGATATCAGGTCTCGCGATGCAACAAATTGCTTCACGGCACTGCACGCATACGCCCATTCAGGAACCGGCTAACAAGGTAGAGATGGAGTTTTTCACACACACACACACACACACACACACACACCGTCATGGCTGAGCTGGCAAAAAAGAAGTAGAAAGCTAAGAAAGCATTGTCGGAGGAACAGAGAAAGAGGAAACGGCAGACTGACCGAGCAAGGAGTCAGACACAAGTAAACTTAAGAGCTGCCAAATATCTATTCAATATCATATTTAAGCTGTAGGAGGAGCAAAAAGTGAGAAATAGCGTAGCACCCCTTTAATCTCAATTTGGATCACGGCAGAGATGAGGACAAGAATGAACTTCAAAAATAAAGTGGGAAAATCCAATATGATTGGCATCAGTATTTACTACTTCTGAACACTCAAAAAATGGGTGAAAGATGGGTAGTTATTTACTGCTACATCAACATGTGAATGTGTACATCAGTCAAGCTACAAGCCCTTCAAATCATTACAAATTACTGTTGATTTATTCAGCCTCAAGGAATAGTGACCTCTACATGAGGAGCCTCTTTATAGAAGCAAAGGGTACAAAAAACCCAGGAAGGAAGCTGTCTCAAGAACATCTCTAAGTTTGTTGCTGTCATTTATTTTTCATTTATTTTAGTAACGTTGTCCTCTAATGTTCAAAATCAAGAAAGACAGTGTTGAAAAAAGAAAAGCTGTACCCAAAAAGAAAAGGTAAACAAAAGATATAGAGTGAATTAAAAAATGGTGGTTGCTATTGACAGTAGCTTGTCTATTCAAAAATTGTAGGTTTGTGCAGGATGTTCTGTGTTGTTTCACCCAGGAGACTGGAGTTTGTGTCCCATTTGAAAATAAAAGTGAACCGCAAGAACTGTCACGTTCTCTGTAACCAGAAGTTAAGTAACATAACAATTGTCCATGATTTAACCCAAACCACAATCTTTTTCTAAACTCAACAAAGTAGTTTTTGTGCCTAAACCTAACTATTCTGTCCTCACAATTGCGTGTCGAGGCAAGGCAAGACAGATAGCGAACAGAAACTCCAATAAACCGTGTTTAAGAAGATGTGTGGCTTTATTGATGGCCGATTCTGTAAAACTGAAAGATACAATACAAAGCATGTATCAATATACTACACACATATACATATAAAATAATAACATGTAAATATGTCCATGTATGAAATGACAGTTAACATAATGCAATTAACCTTATACTTGAATGCCCATGCATTTTCCAGTATGTGTATTTTTAACTTCTCTCCACAGGTAACATGGAAGGTAACTGTTTTTTATCTGACCTAGCATATGTATACAGCATGGTAAGTAACTCAAGCAAGTTTAACATAGCAATGTACAGCTAACTCAATAGCAATACGCCTTCAAGCTAGCTACATGTATATTATATATTCGTCTAGCAACTGACGTTTCTTTTCACAAATTAATTTCACCATGAAAATACTCATTCTAACATTTAGCATCTTTACTTACGGACATATCATCTCCAAGGCTTAAACAAAAGGAGAGCACTGTTTCACATGCACACAGTAGCTTGCTCTTTGTTCAACTGAAAACAAAATGGAGAATGGAAAGAGAAACTTAAGAATACCTTAACTCTACCTAAAATGTCCACTAGAGGCCAGTATATGCAAGGCATAAACAGGGATAACAGAACACTAACCAAACTGCGAGTGTTTCACAACGTTAACAACAGGTTCAAAACCCTGACCACTAAATATGAGATACGAGGAAGGAAAACAAATGTTTCGCATATTTCCTGCCACAGCAAGGGGTGCTAATTTATGAAGCACTCCTATGGGTTGTATTAGAGCGTAGGAATAAACCATCTATATCGTCAAATGGTTTGGAGGACTTGCTAAAATGGATTGTATGTTATTCCACTGTATTTATATAATACTGGTAATAGGCTATAATAATATTTATGTACAGTAATTTAGTACTGCAGTGTCATTTTAACCTAATTGCATCTGTTTATGTTTAACAAAACGCCAACAATAGAGATTCCATGTCCAAAACATTCATATCGATATACCTATTTTTTGTATCAATGTATAGTATGACATTTTGGTTAGTTTTGATCTGATTTTTTAGCTGCTTAAACTTGGGCATATACCAGTGATGGTCACTTAAAAAAAGGGCTGCTTTGTTTTGGTCAAGGTGCGAGCATGTGGAAAAGCTGTTCACCTGCTATCAAGCAACATTTTGTGGGGCTAAGATAATAAAGCACTTGATCAGCTCATCTGCTGGGAACATATGTATGAATGCGGTGTGCGTCCTTAATTACTTGAGGTACTTAGACAACTATCAAAAAAATCAATCTCCCAATCTACATTTGGTTTTTGGCAGCTGGCTTAGTTCATGTAAAATTGTCTTTTCTTTATTCAGTTCTACACACAGCTTATCTATCTTGCTCCTGTTATTTTCTGCACTCCTTTCCTGTTCTTTCTTCAGTCAATAATGAGTGAAGCAGGAATTTGGTTAGTGGCATGAGGCTGAATGTAATCATATAACACCCACATATGCCTCAGACTCTGTGAGGTTCACGCACGCACGCACGCACGCACGCACGCACGCACAGGCACATGAATACACAAAACACTTTTGACTTAGACTGTACTTGTATTTTCCAGGACACACCTCTGATTTTGTTAGGTCCCAGAGGCAGTTAAGTTGCATTATGTTGGCACCCAAACATCAATTCCTTTACTTGTGCATTTTGTTACTAATTTGCTTAGTAACTGCACCTTAAAGCAACCATCCTTCAGTCATACCCACACACATACAGAAAATACATTTTAATAAATATATGCATGAACCTCCTCAGTTATGCAACCTATTTAAATACACTCACAAACATTAATCCATGCATTAATTCAAAGCACACTCTTGTGACTTTCTTTTAAATTGCTGTATAAAATTAAGTGTGCCACCTGGAGCAAACCTCAACATTGTTGAGTGAGTAGAACGAAAGCTGAAAAACTGAGACAACGATGTGGTAGCAGCATGGTTCATTTTCCAAAAATTCTATCTGCTTATTGTATTATTGTTCTCATGTTGCCGTTGGTTCTTGACTTATCATACTTTCGAATTTTGGAAAACCTCTCATGACTCTGAAAGACATCCTGTTGAATCTACAAATCAGGGGTAACACTCAAAGACCCACACACATGCATGAGTCATGTGGAGGACAGCAGCAGCAAAGAGATGAAATCAGAGCAAGCTGTTCACTTACATTGTAGGATTATTTTCCTGGAGAGTCATTCATCACTCCAAATCATCTGCTATGATCTGTTTTACGAAGCACATCTGCTCAGATGACTATTTATAGAGAGCCAGGTGTGATAGAACATGCTTACAGACACACACAAACACGCATGTGCACACACACACACACACACACACACACACACACACACACACACACACACACACAGGGAGGCCAGCCAAGCCTCCACTAAATTGATTTACTTCCAATGAGACTGCCTGCATAATTTTGGCATAAAAGTTTCAGCTGTTAGCTAATGGTGAAACAGGGCAACTTTACCTTGGGAATCAACATACTTATTCACATGAATATTATTCAGGGTTGTAACATAAATGAAAACACAACAATTAAACAATGCAAAGCGTAGTCAAAGTTTAGCATTTTTAGCATTAGTGTTAGCAAGCAAGCTAAGAAGATACAACATCATTGTTGTATCTTCTTACCGGTAGCTTGCTAGCTAATTTTCATCAGAGAAAGAAGAAAGAAAGATGGGTCGAGGCGCAGGCGGCCGAACCATCTCAGAATTTTTCCTCATGTGCAACGTGTGTGTGTTTACTCATGTCCTAGAGGAGCCACTACGTGACTCGCAGGCATCAACACCAGCAGACGCATCTCTGACAGCGCTGACACCTCCCTGTGAGGCGCAATGTGTGACAGCGGAGAGTTTAATGCATCCAGCCTGGTTTTCATAGTGGCAGAGTTTATGTCCACACCAGATAAACTACTGCATGTGAGGGGATCAGCGAACCCTTTGCCAGTTTATGCCGAATTCAGTGTTCGTAGATGCTGCACAGCCTCCACTGTGTGGAGTGCAGCTCTCTCTGAGGGTGTCATAAGGATTAGGTTGTCTAACAGAACCATGATCCCCTCTGCGTAATGGCTGAAAAACTGCCTTGATACATTTGGAGGGCGTACGATGGGTCAGAGAGTAGCCGAACGTCTATTGAACTCCCAGGAAGGAGAAGCACAGGAATTTTCTGTGTTTGGAGATGACCGGAATGTGAACGTGCCCTCAGGTCGATGGAAGTGAACCAATCGCCGGCGGCACACACTGCGACGATGTACGGCAGTCAACATGTGTAACGGTCGCTCCAGGATGCACCAGTTGAACAATGACAGGTCCAGCATCGGTCTCATCCCTCCCATTTGCTCCTGTTTGAGGAAATAACGGGAGAAAAACCCATCGTTCTCCTCCTGGAGAGACGCAAGAGATTAGGCTATAGCATATTTTTTCAGCAGCTCCGCCAGCTCTGACGTCAGAGCCGTTATCTGAACTTGAGATAGCATGATAGTTTTTACCACGCCAGTAACTCTATACTGTATTTTTTTATACCTCTTTATTTAAAGAGTGTTTTGTAAGCTGCTAAAATCTGCTGCTGGAAATCTAATTTCCTTGCGGGAGTCATGCCAAAAGGATCAATAAAGAGAAGTCTAAGTCTAAGTAAGAACTGGGGGAGGGCTGGCGAATTGAAGCGTATAGACGTGTGATTCGTGCAGCACAGCATTTCGAGAGCGGACATGTGCATGTCTGTGTGTTGTCTGTTTACATAGCAGTGAGTATCGTGCCCTCCCCGCCGCTGTGTGAAGCAATTTGTTTGTTTCTCACAAGCCGTGGTAGGCAGAGTCGAAAGTGTGGCTGCTGCCCGATATATGCTGGGGATGCATGGCGGGGTCAGGAAACGAAATGTGTATTCGGATCAGAGTACCGAAAACAAGGCCCGCTAAGGGGGGTACTCAGGACTCTCACCAATCTGCGTAATCAGCTGGGAGGTGGAGAATAACTGAGTAGGCTATCAACACGCACTTTGAATGGGTGTTTGCTCCTGTTAATTCTGACACAGTGTGGCTGGGCTTCGCCTGCGTTACTGCATGTCAGCATGGCAGCGAGCCTGTCTGTGTGTGTGAGGGGAACGTGTGTCTCAGTGGCCGCAAGATGCTCAGGACTGACTGAGAGGAAACTGCTCTTTAGTACAACTGACTGTTATTACAGGTCAGGAAGTCAAATAGCATAGATGCAATTAGTCATATAATGATGGAGATGTGTTCTCTCACAAAACATGTATACAATATAGTACATATATGGCAATATTTAGGGGCACAACCATACACATGAAGTACACACTAATATACACAAACATATGGTCCCAATGCCCTGTACACTTGATGAAATGTGTATATCTTTGCATTAAGACATATTCTCAATCCCTCTCAGTTTCACATACACACACACACACACACACACACACAATCATGTATTGTATAAGGCACTGTATTCAGGACCATGAATCTGCATTTGTTTTCTCAGTGCTAGCTTACCTCTGCTGTGGCTGACAAATAACTGTGGGTATACAGAGATAGGAACAGAGGGAATATGTGAGAGAAAGACAGCGTTGAAAGGGACAGTAGGACAGATGAGACACCGAAGGCAAGGAGAAAGGACACTGAGATGAGAGAGAAAAGTGGATGCAACAGTGAGAGAGAAATAAAGAATATATGAAGGGCCAGAGGGAGAGGGTAAGCGGGAAACCCAATCTGTGAGTTGATGGGGCTCCTCAGCACAGCGGCAAAATCAATTTGACTGGTGCTGCTTCTGCTCTGAATGAGAGGCAAGGATGATGGCGCGAGAAAGGGAAGAAGGGAGAGATGGAGAGCAGGGTGGCTGGACAAGGATGGAGCAGTGGAGTCAATAAGTGTGTGGCAGTAAAAAGAGAGAAAATGGATGTAAGGAAAAAAAATATGAGAGGAGGAGGTCAGAGTGGGGACAGCAACCAGAGAGAATGTAAAGTTAACCGATACACATGCAGCCACCTGATGTTTACTTGTGGATATGAATAGAGGACAACTTTGAGATATACAGTCAATAAAACAAAAGAGAAAGGGAAAACCTGCCCCACATGCTGCAATGTGTACCCATCAGGTGCAGGCAAATGCCGGGGGACTTAAAGTGAAAGTTGCATTATTATCAAACGGGAATGAGCTACTACACAAAAGTTGTATTACTCCATAGTACTCAAGCAATTCTGAGATCTGAACCACTTAATATATTATCCTGTTAAAAAATAACAGCTGTAACTTAAAAATGTCCCTTGTACACTTTACATAGCTGCTGACTGATGTAAATGCATGAACTTTCTGCTGATTAATGTACAATTTAAATGCCCTGTAAGACCCATGATTGTGCATATTGTTTGTTTTTACACCTTATCAATGGCAGTAAACAAACTCATTGTCTTTTCTGAGGGTAAGGAAACAATATAGCTGACCACCATTATATGTTTTACCCTCTTTGCCTTAAACACAATAGATCTACTGGAGTAGCACTTGAGCTAATTAGCTGCACTTAGCTTATTAGCTAATTGCCAAGGTAGGGACAATGATGACCCTCATTTTGCTATCAACAGGTACCAGCGTGGCTGGCATCCAGCCATTCTCCACCTACTGGCTTGGCTTTGCTTGAATAGCATTGTGATTAATGTGACTTTTTACACTTTAGGTGTACTGCAAAACTAACAGGAATGCTTTCATAAGCCTGGGATGGGTGCTGGTGTTAATTTAGACTTGATACTAAGTGATCTATGAACCCGTTCATAAGAAAGCTAAAAGCCAAAACTATCAGAATCAAAACAATTAAACAAGGTTGTATAATAAAAAACAGGCAAAAGTATACTAAAACAAAGAACTAAAATAATAAAAATCTAGTCAGCTCGTGCACAATATCTAAACTTAAGCAAAACAAAACAGCAGTGGCACTCTCCGCTGTGCAGGTACACAAAGACCTGGGTTAGTGGGTCACCGTTGTTTAAATTACTGTTTAAAATACCATTTAAGTCAACCAGAACTTATCGAATATTTTACATAAGCTGCGAGCAGTCAGTAGGACATCGTAAACTTTCGGCCCAGAGGGAACATTTACACTGGACCTTGACGAGTTAATCCTAACAGACGCAGAAGCAGCACAGCATAGCACACAGAGACATCTGTCTGGGATACATTGTGGACTACATTTTACAAACTTAAATGACATAAAATAAACAAGGTAAGGCTACCAACACAAGCGCATGCCACATACCTCGCACCCGGAAGACACTGCAGAGCGGAAGAGAAAGATTTGCTACCAGTATTTATATCCAGATAACTGATCTGTGCACTCGCTTTATTGGCCGATTGTGTGGGCGGGACAGGGGCCAACTTAACCTGCTGGTTACAAAGAGGTAGACATATAAAGGGAGGGTGGTGCTTGGCTGCAGCACTATTAGATATCTATAAACGATATACAAACTACTCAAGGGGCTATATACAGTATATCATATACTAAAAAAACATTTCCTCAACCTAAAATAGTCACCATAGCAGCAAAAGCTCTGTAACTATCCTGTTTTAGTTGCCAAGTGTTTCTTACACAATGCACTGAAGGGAGTATCAGGGCAAAAGTAATAAATGGTACTATGTAAAAAGTAAATGTAAATTATATTCTAAATAATAATTTATTTTGTGGAATATTTTTGTTAGTCTGTCAGCTAACCTGGACGTTTACAGGGACTCTAGCTGAATCATACTAATTGTGTGTGTGTGTGTGTGTGTGTGTGTGTGTGTGTCAGTGTGTTTCCTCAGTCACCCTATCCTTATTGTATCATGAAGGTTGCTACCTCCTGCAACTCCTCATTTTCTCATTTCTGCTCACAGCCACAGCTGCTATTTTTAAAAAGGAGTGGGTGACTGCGAGCTAATAAACGGACACACACACACACACACACACACACACACACACACACACACACTCATGTCAGTCTTGCATTGCAACAACAGACACGGTCATACCACCTTTGACATTTGTGTGCTCACACACCTTTATGAAACAAAGAGCCACCCACATTTCTGCACACTAGCATGTGTGTATCATGAACCCACACACATACTGTACATTCCCAGCTATGGGAAACTGCATTTCCATTTCTCTGTATTAAGCTTGTCTCTTGGATATAATAACAGATTTATTTTTATTTAAAGCTGTCTATGAATAGTGCAACTATCTAAATCCAGCGTACAGCTAGAAATCATTCTGGATCTAATGTAGCGGAAGATGTTACCACATCTGTTCTTGCACATTAAGGGGTGGAGAGGCGAACATAAAGACAAGAAAGGAAAGGATGTCCCTTTCATCTCATGTTGTTCCATGTGTCCCTACTCTCGCAGTATCCCTGTTTTCATCTGTGTATTTATTCATATTTCCCCCTCTCTGTTGGTTTGTTTGATATGATTGTCTCTCCTCTGGGAAAATTTGGCCCGTGTCAAGTTTCAGACTAAAGTTGTATTTCTTTCTTTATCATTTGTCCTATGCCATTCTCCTCCTGATCTCCTCTATGTGATAGATATTGTAGCTATAGATTGTCTATTGGGATTGTGTTATAGCCTAATTAGAGTCTCCCTCTGACATTAGTCTAACGTATGGCTATTGACCAGCAGGGTCAAAGACATTAGTTATGGTGTTGCTGAATGCCTCATTTATATCCCACCTCTAAATGCAGAGCAATTAGGCAGATTAAGGCAGCAGAGTATTCACTAAAGCTAATGACTACCCCAGGGTTGCGCAATGGAAGATCATAAAAGGGGATGTTTTTTTGAACAAACAGTTTCCAAGTGATTTATTTAAAAAAATATATTTGTAAAAAATAGCGATCATGAGTGTAAAAGTGACATACTGAACATATGAATCAGGAATATAGAAATTGGTTGTCGTCAAATTGCAAAACACTGCATCAGTTCAACTGTCCATCAACCATATCGTTACATCTCATTCGAGACATGTTTTGCTGAGTGCAAGGCCTCTATGAGTAAAGGGTGAGTACCTTTTAATTCATGAATGTATTCATGTTAAGAGCAATGATTGTAGGTTTGCTTTCAGATGTGGAGGGGTTGCTCAATGTATGCTATTTCCTGAATTTCTGTTCTATTTCTATTTATACCGTTGGGCAAATGACATATGTTGAAGTTATGTCTACTGTGATTTTCCATTATATCGATCCATTTTTTATATTTTCAAATAATTCAAAGTAAATTTTATTTACAGTCAGTATCCTTCTAAACAGATACTAGGCAAGGCATAAAAGAAGTACGAATGGAAATACATAATTCTTTTGTTATATATAACAAAAGAATTATGTATTTCCATCATATAATAATCATACCCTTGTAATATATCTCGCATATGTTAAATAACTGTCGGCCATATTCAATAATCACATCAATTAATAAATGAATAGCTAGATACCCCAGCCATTTTGTGTTTGCTGTATCCCAATTTAAGATGCACTTTTCTCAATGTATGTATTCTAACACTTACAGAATGGAATTATCTTTAACTAAAATCAAAAGACCAATGAAGTAAAATGGAACAACTTTACTTGTGAAACAAATTGACACACTCCTTAAATACTCATGTGGCTCCTGTAAACATTCAGCTATTGATTTAAGTGTACTTTAATCCTTAAGTAACACATTCTAAAACATATTACAGGAAATGGCCATTAAATGAATTTAAGACATTTGTTTGTTTTAGTTGTTGCTAAAATGACAAAACAGAAATATTCAAATTGATATCTGACATGTCCTGAAAGTACAATATTGCTCCAAGGCATTAGAAAATGATGGTATGCTCTGTGACATTGAGCCAAAGTGTGTGGGTCATGTGTAATACGTTGTGTTTCTGTTCTCCGGCTCCATGTCTAGCTCCCCTCTCTCTCTCTCTCTCTCTCTCTCTCTCTCTCTTTGTTGGAGTGACATTGAAACAGGCTGCTTATCCCTTGATCACCGCCAGCTTCATTTGTCTCAATTAGCTACGACAGCTTTTGCTTTTCTCGTGTCCACTTTAATTAGCTGGTTTCGCAGCATTGCACGTGAGTCAAAGACAGTGTGTGTATGTCAGTGTGTGAATGTGGGGTCGAAACAGGGAAGGAAAGAGTGACACGGGAATCAATTGTCGCTCCCATCCCATTCTGAGCCCCCATCCTGCTCCTGTTGATTTCTATGCTCTATTCAATCCCTATCACGTTACCAACAGTGAAATTGACTCCTGTACTGCGGGACTCCCACGGGAATCCCGTTTGAATCCTGTGGGAATCTCGTGACGGAGTCCCGAAAAATTGTCACCCTCTACTGTGAACACCAAAATACATATTTTTGTGCATGTAAAAATAAACAAAAAGAAGTAGGCTGCTGTTGATACTACTAGACTTACAATTTCAGAATCTTGTGATGTTTAATTTGCATGAGACGTCTTTAAAACAGGTGCTGACCTTTACTTTGATAGCACCCACTCTTTAATGAGGAAAGATACGGAGGGAACATTACAACTCTTTCGCTTGGTGTCTCCATCACTTGCTTTGTTTTTTTTCTCTCTCTTTCAGATCAGATATCCGATATTTAGTAATCATACCAGAACTTCAAGATTTAAATATCGACCCATTTTGTGAGCCAGTGACATTGATTACACTTATCATTAGCATGTGTTGTGTTTTAATTATTCGCAATCAATCATAAGATTAGGCATAATTTTCAACAATTTCCATCATGTTATTTCAATTCACATATGAATTTCAATCCACATTTCACACTGACTATAGTAAATATATTTTTGACCCTCTGATGGTATCCAAAAAGAGCTACAAGACATACTGCAGACATTGCTGCATACAGTATTTTCAAATACATAATGGTAAACAAATGTAGCGCAGAGAGAACCTCTTCAATGTTTTGTGTCTGCAATTTGCTTTTATTATTTACATTGTGATAGTTTTGTTTGCATTGAGAATTACTATGAGGCTTGAAATACAGGTGAGGAGACATCAGCTGGTCTCTTGCTGCCTGTGGCTGCAGTGGAAAGACAAAGATACAAGCAGTAAGGCTAGACATACCTCAAGGGAACTGAGGCAAGGGATTTTCCACTAAGCAACAGGAGTTCACCAGTGTTCCTGCAGGCTTTGAGCTGAAGTGATCGATCTTGGTACTGAGACCGTACACAATGCTAGTTCAGGACTCAAGGTTATATTCTGTTCCTATAGTCTGGAGTCATGGTTGAGGACAGAGAGAGATATGCGCATGCTGGAGCGTCATTCTTTCATTCACATACTTGGAGCAGCTCTCAGGCTCATTCTGACACAGCATCTCTCTCTACCTGTCTCTCTGTCCACAAGCTCTGCTTTTTTATTCTTTCTTTCTCTTTTTCTCCTGTTTTCCTCCTCTCACTAGTCGTGGGGGGGCACTGTTCCCTTTTGTTATGTTGGCCCTCCTCCTTGATTCGCTCCCTAGATGTTACCATGGAAACTACAAGACACTACATCACCTCAAGTAGAAGTTTCTCAGAGTGCTTGTCTGTGAATGTGTGCGCGCAACTTTGAGTATGTGTGTGTGTGGGTGCAGCTCTATGTCAAAGTGCTGATGCTTGATTTGAGTTTTACTGACACTGAACTGCGTAAATAGTGGGATGTCCCCACCTAAAACTGGCACACACACACACACACACACACACACACACACACACACACACACACACACACACACACACACACACACACACACACACACAGTAACAGTTATTAGTGCCAAGATGCTGAGTAACAGTTGAAGAAGCAGGGGGGGTAGAGATTATGAAGTGTAAGGGGGGTAATAGTGACAAAGAAGGACTATACTAGATTTGGAAACAGTTACCATGGTAACAGAGGGGATGATTTTATGAAAAGATGGCTCTTGTGTCATTATCCTATGTCAGAGCCTATAAGCACTGATACTTCATACACACTTGTTATCGCACAAGCTGCTACAAACATGCACACTAACACACATACACCATACAGACAAACTAGTTTACTCCTTAAATGGAAATGTTGCAAGTAACTGTCAGTATGATAAAGTAAAAAGAGACTAGGAAAAAGATTGTGAAGAAAAACCCCCAAAGAAACTAGTTCATAGAAGAAACATCTCATTTTACTGAAGAAGACTGAGGCAACTGTACAAAAGCCCAGAGTACACAAAGAAACACACACACACACACACACACACACACACACACACACACACACACACACACACACACACACATTGTGATCTTGTTTTATTTCAACTTGATTTTGTGAGTTCTAAATGTCACTAAAGACAATTTCTATTAAATAAAAGTTACTTCTCCTTAGATCTGGTTTATATAAAAATGCTTTTACTATTTGATAATGGGATCCCCTGATGAGGATTGTAATATAATCGCATTACTGTATGCATGTAAGTGTATGTGTTTGTATGTGGCTCCACTGACTGCAAGGACAGTGTTGTGACTGTGCAGATCGCAGTTCAGATCAGCAAGGTACTGCTCCTTTTTCAGTGAAATGGAGCGTGGGATTAAATGCAGACCCAGGATCAGCTGGTATGACTCATGCTGTGCTTTGGGCTCTCTCTGCACTGTGCTGGGTCAATGAGACGGAGTAGTCGATGATTATGAGGGAGAGAGAGACACACACAAACACTTCTACTGAAACCACAGTGCCTCTTCATTACTTGTTCTATCTCGCTGAACAACCAAGACTAGTGGATCCCGTATACATAATGACATGAACCTAACATCTGTGACGTCACTCATAGCTGTGTGTGAAGAGATGCTTCAAGCCTGCAGTTGGGTTTATTGCTCACTGCCTTCCTCGCAGTTGTTAATAGCCAGAATATCTGAATTTTGCCAGTGTGGTGAAGCCTGAGGGGAGCTGGGGTTGGTCAAGTGAGCAGCATCTACAGTTGCAGAGTGTTGTTGGAACCAAGCAGTATGGATAGACACTATCTTGTGGACAAATCAGAGCATCTGCCTCTGAGAGACAAAAGAACATGTGGTATTCCTGAACAAAGGAATTGGGGCCTACATGTAATCCTGGGAGCCTGAACGCCAAACTTTTACAAAGAAAGTTCACAAAATAGCCGAGGGGCCAGGAAGTCCTGAATTCCCATTAGCCAGCGGACCCTGAACGCAGCGAGAGTCCGTATCCGGGGGCTCGAGACTATAAAGCTTTCCGACACACCTCTCTCTTGTCTTACCCCTGTGACTTTGGTCGCTACATGCTGGCAAGCAAACACTTGTGTTGCACTTTTAAATAGTCCATTTCCCGGAAAAGTGGATTATTTTGGTGTTCTAGAAGCACCTTGGAGCCTGAAGAACACGCACCAGTGTTCATCCCTACAGAAGAGGAAACATTGTTTTCTTCATCAAGTCGACCTAGCTTCCCGTGGAATCGCTGACGAGCGATCCTGACTTTGTTCCAACTTGACTTGTTGTTTTACCGTGGAGAAACACAAACTAAAAACTCTTACTAAAAGTAAGAAGGCTTAATCGTTCTGGGCAGATCTAGAACAGTGTGTTTATTAATGTTAGTAACTGCTAATGCTGCAACTTCATTACGACGTTGAATGTGATTTGATTAATAAGTGCTACTGTTGCACGCCTTGATTATTATTCTGATTTTGGGACCACCAAGTCTGATCTATTTTTGTGAAAGTCCTAGATCACGGGACAATGTTGATATGTTGTGTTGAAACTGTAACTGCTACCTCCCGCCGTGGATAAGTTAATTGCTGTACAAACGAGATAATAAAACTTCTGTTAATCAGTCTAACTACAACCCGCGGCACGATGAGACCGTCACCGCATGGTCCTGTGTAGACAAACAGGAGCGTTATTATCGCCACACAGCGTCAGCTGTTCGCCCGCAGAGACAGAGAAATAACCCTCCCCTTGTTAAACAAATTCTCAGACCCTGAAGTAACTTTGAATTAGGCCAGGTCGTGAGTAAACAAGGAGAGTGGTTATTATTACTGCCCCGAGGATCAAAAGTGTCTTTTTCTTTCTCTAAAGTGTGCTTTTCTCTCCACTTTTACACTAACCTATCACACACATTAGCTTAGCTAACGGCTAGCCCATAGCCACGCGGTCCCCCGACCGCCATCTTGGATCTCGCGGTGACTCAGCCGCCCTCTTGATATCGCGTGGTTTAGCTACCCACGTGGTCTCGTCACCTCCCACCCTTTCCCTCTCACACACACACCCACACACACATACAAACACACACACACACACACACAAGTTCACCACATGTTTGCTTGTTTTGCTTTTGTTGTAGTTTGTAACAAGTATATAGGTTTATTGATTGAAGAACTATTGATCGACAATCATTTGGAAGTTAAATAAATTCTATTATACTTTAAAGAGCAGTTGTTTGTGATTATTTGTGTATATATTCATAATCCAACATTATAACATTGTAGATCTGACAGAAAATACGGAATAGCATAATATGTCCACTTTAACACCCAGGTCTCTTTTACTTTACATGCAAAATATATAGTATTTGAGATAATGTAAAGCAATTGGGTGGGTGGCTGTGGCTCAGGAGGTAGAGAGGGTTGTGTACTAATCACAGGTCTGGTAGTTTGATCACCTGCTCCTCCTGTCCACATGTTATAGTGTCTGTGTGTGTGAAAGAATCCAAAGCGACTGACAATAAGTGCATTCAACCGTGTGGAAATACAACCCCAAAAAGTGCAAAAATCATGCAAGAAAATTAACTTCATCAAATACGCTGATCTTATTCAAGTGCTGAATTTAGAGACAATAGGAGATATAGAAAGAGGGTTTTGTATTGTATTTTATGGGCCAAGGTGCAGTCTGAACAGATACATTTTCAGTCTCCAATTAAAGATGTGTAAAGTTTCTGCTGTCCTGACGTTAATGTGGAGTTTGTTCAACCCTATGGTATCCCGTTCTACTAGGTCAAGACAGTTTGCTGGCATGAGCCATTCACAGCAGGATAGGCAAGTACCAGTAACTTTAATCAAATTTGAGCAGCCGCCTGGGAGCCAGTGCAGGGTGTGGAGGAGCGGGGTAGTGTAATATTCACATCGAATATTTTATTATTATTTTTTTTTTATTTGACCTTTATTTAACCAGGAAGAGTCTCGTTGAGATTAAACATCTCTTTTTCAAGAATGTCCTGGCCAAGACAGGCAGCAGTACAACCACACATACAGTACATACAAACACAAAATACGCAAAAACACCAAAAAACATAAAACAACTGACACAGCAAATCTTTCAAAGTCAACCACAATCCTAAACACATCAGGCAAAACATCTGCAGCCAGATGTGGCTGCCTCCAAGTCAATCAACATCCTCTTAAAAGCGACCAATGAGACCAGCTCAGTAAATTTTTCATGGATTTCTGTAACTTGTTCCAGGCAGAGGGAGCAGCACACTTAAAGGCCTTTTTTCCCAGCTCAGATCTAACCTTTGGAACAGACAGAAGGAAAAGATCCTGGGAACGAAGATTGTAAGTCCCAGTACTATTTACACTGATATAGGTCAGAAGGTAGGATGGAAGGAGACCTAAAATAGCCTTATATATAAAGATATGCCAATGTTGAAGTCTCCGCGTTGATAGAGAAGGCCATCCAACACGTTCATACAGTTCACAATGGTGAGTGAGGGCTTTCATACCAGTGATGAACCTCAGAGCTCCATGGTATACAGTGTCCAGCGCATGTAAACTTTGAGATGAAGTATTCGTGTATAAAACATCACCAAAGTCAAGTACAGACATAAAAGTGGCAGCGACCAACCTCTTTCTAGATTCGAACGAAAGGCAGGATTTGATTCTGAAATAAAATCCTAGTTTAAGTTTTAATCTTTTTGCAAGCTGCTGAATATGAAGGGTAAAAGAAAGAGATTCATCAATTAAAATACCAAGATATCTGTACTTAGAAACACATTCAATTTTCGTACCCTGGGAAGTGAGGATTGAATGGAGATTTGATTTAGATTTTGAATTTGAAAAAAGCATGACTTTAGTTTTTTCTGCATTTAAAACAAGTTTTAAATCATAAAGATTCTGTTGAAGCGTGTTAAAAGCAAGTTGTAACTGGGAGAGGACCTGGTCTGCGGTGGGTGCAGAGCAATACAGTACAGTGTCATCAGTATAAAAATGAAATTTTACATTAGACACGTTATGATCAATGTTATTGATATAGAGGATGAATAGCTGTGGCCCCAAGACTGACCCCTGAGGCACGCCTTTTGTTATTTTGAGATAGCAAGAAGTGCTGCCCTCTGCCTGCACACACTGAGTTCTGTCTGTAAGGTAGTTAACAAACCAGCCGACAGTTTTTTCACAAAGCCCAGCCCTATACAGTCTTTGCTGAAGCACTATGTGGTCCACTGTATCAAATACCTTTGAAAGGTCAATAAAGAGGGCTGCACAATGCTGCTTATTATCCATGGATTCAACAAAGTCATTTAAAACCTTAAGAGCTGCCGACTTTGTACTATGCCCTTTTCTAAAACCAGATTGGAAGTCAGACAACACATTATAACTGTTAAAAAAGTTCTTTAACTGATCACTGACAAGGGTTTCAAGAATCTTGACCAGGACAGACAGTTTAGAGATTGGTCTGTAGTTATTTAAGATGTTAGGGTCACCACCTTTTAGCAGGGGAGCCACAAAGGCTGATTTCCAGATAGGAGGAATGACATTTGTATTCAAACACAGATTAAAAATATTAGTTAAGGGCACGGCAATAACATTTCCTGCTAGCTTTAAAAAGTAGGGATCCAGTTTATCAGGGCCTGCAGATTTTGTTGAATATAATACATGATTTAAGTTAAAAGCATTACTTATATGAGATTTTCTGTTGTAGTTAGAGGCAAGTACTACACAAAATGCCAATACAGGGACATTCAGTTGATGCTGAAATTTTATGTTGTGGACACACATGTACCGCCAGTGCTAAGATTACAAGCATACCTGGACTTTGGATTGATCAAGCTCATTCTCTCTTTGTCGACTGAACAAGAAGTGTCTGTAATGGAGGATTTTGCATACATGTTTAAAGGGATAGGACTGTTCCCTTCACAGTGACCCCAATGCAGTGCCTGTTGTTCACCCACCAAGACATGTTCCCATTGCCTTACGTGATCGCCTGCGGGATGAGCTACAGAGCATGGAGACACAAAAGATCATCGTGAAAGTCACCGAACCAACTGAATGGGTCAAGTCAATGTTAGCAGCAGAAAAACCACGCACAGGCAAGCTGAGGATATGCCTTGATCCTAAAGACTTGAACAAGGTAATCAAACAACCACACTACCCCTTACCAACCCTCGATGATGTCAAGGTGAGCTGGAAACAATCTTAGGCATGGTGAACTATTTGTCAGAATTTGCACCAGGTCTTGCCAGCATCAATGCGCCTCTGCGTCACCTGTTGAAAGAGACAAATGAGTTCACATGGGATACACAGCATGAAGAAGCATTTCAGAAGATAAAAGAGCTCATCACACGTGAACCAGATCCTGTCCTAGCGTATTTTGACCCCAGCAAAAAGCTCACCCTACAAGTCGATGCCAGTAAGTACGGACGTGCTGCTGTTTTGCTGCAAGACGGCAGACCGATGGATGGAGGATATGCATCAAAAGCTCACTGCCGTTGATGTCAACTATGTGCAGATCGAAAAGGAGTTTTATGCCATTTTGTTCGGGTGCAAACACTTTCATCAGTATGTTTATGGCCACCACATCACAGTGGAAAGTGACCACAAACCATCATTCGCAAATCTCTCGCAGCAACACCTCCCAGGCTACAGTGAATGTTTCTTCAGCTGCAAAGGTATGACTTTACTATTGTCCACAGACCAGGCAAGGACATCCCTGTTGCAGACACTTTATCCTGGAAGTCTCTGTCTGACCAGGATGAGAGCCTCAGAGAAGGCATGGACATGCAGGTACACATGCTGTACAGTATCTTACCTGTCAGTGACGCAAAGCTAAAAGAAATCAAAGCGGAGACCGACAAAGACACACAGTTAAAGCAACTTAAAAGAACAATCAGTGAAGGGTGGCCTGAGGAAAGGAAACTATGCCCACAGAGTATTGCTGAGTACTAGAACTATCGCTACAAGCTCTCCCAGATGAATGACATCATATTCAAGGGTGAGAGAATCATTCCTACTTCACTGCATGCTGAGATGCTATCACGGATACAAATTGGTCACATGGGCATCAAAAAGTGCAAACAGAGAGCACGGGACATCCTATTTTGGCCAGGCATGAACAAGCACATGGAGGAAACAGTTGGAAAGTGCTCCACATGCCTCAAACACAGACCTTCCAACACCAAGGAGCCCATGATCAGCCACAAGATCCCTGATTGGGCATGGCAGACTGTTGCTACGGATTTGTTCACCTGGAACAATGAACAATACATCATCACAGTGGACTATTACAGCAGGTATTTTGAGCTTGACAAATTGCACAGCACAGCAGCCTCTACTGTAATACACAAACTCAAAGCAGTCTTCGCCAGACATGGCATACCTGAGACCGTTGTATCAGATAACGGCCCTCAATACAAATGCAATGAGTTTGAAGCTTTTGCTGACAAATGGGAGTTTACCTACATAACCAGTCTACATTATCCTCAAAGCAACTGTTTTGGACTTGTAAGACCATGTAAGGCAGATCGCTGCCCTTCCTGGTTCTGATTGCAGCGGTGTCAGATGTGATACCTAGTTCTGTTTGCAATTTTGTGATTTCTGATATCTTAACATATGTGTTCATTCACTTCAGTGTAGGGAAGCTCATTGAATGTTAGAGCAGTTACTTTGTAAGTACCACATTACAGTTATGTCATAGTGAACTAGTGCATATATCCTGTTTCAGATATTCACCCATACTGACTGTATGCAGGTATCTGGATTAGAACCTTACACTTCTATAAGAAGAGGGATGTAATATTCACATTGAATATAATACATGATTTAAGTTAAAAGCATTACTTATATGAGATTTTCTGTTGGCCAATTGATGCACGTCATGATCTGTAAGCTGCGCATGCTCAGTGTGTATTTAGAGCAAACGATGAGCAAAGACACGTTTCGCATGTTGCTCCAGGTTCAGCAAATAAAATCCAGTTAATGTCATGTCAGTGTGCTGAGACAACCAGCAGAATACATTGCTCCTTACATGCCCAACACACATACACACACACATGCATGCACACATAAAGAAGAAAAAAAACTCTTTGCACATGCAGAGCAAAACTGTTTTATTCAACTTAGCTTAGTGTTAAGTGAAGCCATGGGAACTTAAACTTTCAGCATTCTCAGAGGATTCAAGATGTCACTGACTGTAATAAAAGACACAGGTCTAATGAACAGACAGTGCTTCAGATATAATGGGCAGAAAACACTAGTTATCCAGGTTTAAAGGGACAAGTTTAATGAGTAACACTGTTTCTAATGAACCATTTGTTCAAAATCATGGCGTGCCAGCAGCAGCGGCAACAGCAGGATGCATGGTGGAAACACAATCATAGTATTTCCTCAACAAAGCCTTTTTGATTGAGTGGACTATGTTGCCAGAGGGGAGCCCCGGAAGTGGGTTAGTTAAGTGAACAGCAACGCCTCCGGAGATTCTTCAAGTGGCTCAAAACAAGATATTTGAGCATAAGAAATCAGCCAGGCAGTAATTGTTCCTTGCATTGGTGTAGGCAGTTAAGTAACAGCAGCAGCATGATTTCAATGCAAGCACAGATGCGATGAATGCAGCACCATCAGTTAAACGATGAATCAGACAATCTTGAGTTAACAGAGAGTATGTTGCTATATATTTCTGTTGACAAAAGCCAATTAACCCAATGTTAGAAATATCCTATAGGCTGAAAATCACAATGTGCAATGAGGGATAAGTGGCCACATTACAGGTGCAATTACATTCTGTTTCACCTCCAAATAAGGTCGTGGCAAATTTGGCAAAACTCTTGGCTTGTTTAAAACCTCTTCGTTGACCGCTTGTGATTCTAGCCAGTTGGGCCTATTTTCTGTATGTTTCGCTGCGTTCAGAGGTCTTTGCAAAATAAAGTATTATTTCCTCGTAAGTCCAAGAGAAGTAATAATACATTACAAACAACATCTGTAGTAATCATTTACTATTCACTTTGTTGTCGCTAATGAATGCTGTAACTGTATGTGCAAAATGTATTATATGACTTAGGATGAGATAAAAGGATGCCTTCAAATACTTAATAAAGTGGTTTTGGGATTCAGATGATAACACAAGCTACAGCTGGTAGGTTTGTCCAGTAACAATATTGCTAACACTTAACACTGCGTTAAAAATAATAATAATAACAGTATGGTTACTTTTATGCGTTACTCTTGGGGTACATCTGAGGACGGACTCGGTCTGGAACATCTTAGCAGTCATCAAAAGATAGCTGACTTATGAACACAAAAATGTTTATGATGTCTAATATTCTTTGCTGATCCATTCAAACGCCAACATAGAAACACAAGCAGGCATTTGGATACACACTCAAAAACATCCTCCCCCACACAGATATGCAAGTCTGCAGACAAATTTAAACTCAAAATAGGATGTCATTGTAAATGTAGTCTCACTTTGCCAGACCTTCATCCACATGAGAAAAACGTGCTCTAGTTTATTGGCATTTCTTTAAACCAATCACAATCTGTCATGGGCGGCGCTACGTACCAGACAGAGCCATGGTGCTGCTGCAAAATAGCCTCGGGAAGGAACATGTTTTGGTGGAACATGTATACGTTCAAAAGTTGTTTTAGTTGTGCAACACAAAACTCAGATTGGACTTATAGTCTAGCTAGCCTGCAGAGATCTGAGGAGTTAACCATAGTCCTCATAAATCGACTGGAGTTTAAAATTCCAACACAAAGAAAGTGTAAGGTAACGGACATCCGGCCGAAAAGACATCTGGCGGAATTTCCGACGGCAACGGAGCAATCCTGGACGTGGAACGTCGTGGATATAGACTATTGTAAATGTAAACGACATTACTTTTATGCATACTTTATTTTCAACAAACACTATTTAGACTCAGTGCAACTTTTTTTGGATTAATGCTGATTGACTTGAACAAGGCAATTGAAACATAATTTGTTAGTCTAGCTCAATATCTTCATTCTATTTTAATGTTATGTAAGTCATAAACCTCTGGAAATAAGTGAGCATATGCTCTTGTTTCTTTTTCCTCCAACAAAGAAGAAGATTAATGCATCAGATGTGTAACTGTGTGTATGTGTGTGTGTGTGTGTGTGTGTGTGTGTGTGTGTGTGTGTGTGTGTGTGTGTGTGTGTGTGTGTGTGTGTGTGTGTGTGTATGAATGCACTCACCTCTGTGTGTCTCCATGTGTATTTGGGCACGTTTGTCTGTAAATTTGTGAGGATACATATTGTTGTAGGCCTCTCTGCACCGTAAGCAGTTCCACTGCTTGTAGAATAAGCTTTTTGTCTGTTTATAGAAACTTAAGCTTTATAAAAGGTACAGCTTTCCGAGCTGCCCTTCTCCTTGTGTGTTGGAAAACTAACAGGAACCTCGTCCTGCACTCTGACATTCTGAAAAGAGGAAAGTTTATGCAGAAAACTTTGTTGGAAAGTGTTTTGGAAAGTTGAGCAGGGAACATTGTGTCTAATTTGAAGAAAATGTGTATATGTGTATGTATGTGTGTTTGTGCATTCATGTCTTTATCTGTTTGTGGCTGAGAGCTTGAAGGCATATCCTGCTGCTGGTAAATTACCCAAAGCAACGTTCTGTGTGGTGGAAACAGTGGGAGGGAGAGGAGAAGAGATGAAGTGGGAGATCGAGAGAGGAGGAGAGAAAGGAAAAGACAGAGGAGTGATCATTTGGAACCCCAGGTCTTATCAAACATTGTTAAGGCACCCTACTGCCTCTCATTTACAACTTTATTTTTTTTCTTCTCTGAAGCATACTCACATACAGGCACATGCAACACAAATACACTGATAAAAACACATTAAGAGACACAGGAGCATGGGAATATAAAATGTATTAGCAAAACTGAGGAACATATAATAAAAAAAAAAACAGGTTTATTATTGCTACACTTGTATACTTTAAACTATCTTCATTCTACTCGTTATACATTAAATTCTTTTACAGCTCTTGAAAAAAATGGGATTATACAGTAGGTATTTACAAGTATGTGATGTACAAGCAGGCTAAACTATAGAGTTGGACACGCACACACATGCAGTCCCCAAATGCCTACATGCACACCCTCACCCCGTATGGATAGTAATATGAACAGGTATTAGGGAGTTGGGGAAAGGGCTGCTATTAATCCAACAAGGAGGTAACAGGTGACTTTCCCAGAGTGCATTGTACTATCTCGCATCACTGCTATTGCTCCCTTGTGAGTTAATACTCTACTGTGTCACAAATAAGCAAGCTCTGGAGTGTGTGTGTGTGTGTGTGTGTGTGTGTGTGTGTGTGAGATAACTTATACTGGACAAAACAAACTACAACTCTCTTGGGGTAATACAAGTATCAATGTTATTCTGCCATTTTTACATTTTTATAGTTTCTGGAGCCTCTTGTGTTTTGTATCTTTCTCCCTGTGTTCCTTTCTGTGGTCCAACATTTTGTATAAACCAGCTTGTATAGTCAAAGAATCATTATAGAGAACAGAGTGTACGATAGGGAAAGTGAGACACCACACAGAGTGAAACAGAGAAATACATGAAATAGCAGGGATCATGACAAAATGAGGATTATGGGGGCCGGAACATTTCATTAATCTGACATTTCTACACAGAACAAATTGCAGATTGCGTTGGTTTGGTGTTTTGCTCAAAGACACTGTCTATCACATCTGGTAGTTGATGGACAAAGTGTAGGCATCTTGACAAGTGACTTCCTCTTCAAGTAATGTCATCAAACCACTGGGTCACAACAGGCTACTCAGCCAAGTAATTGGAGCTACAAGGATAATCCCTCTAACCCTCACACAGAGAAGAATACATGTGTTTGACAGAAAAACGCATAAGAATTGAAGGGAACCAGAAAAAAGTAAATCAAATACACTGGATAGCATTGACATATTGATTTCAGGATGAGGAGGAAAAGATGAGTGTAGGCAACAGAATAAGAGGAGAATCATCTTGATCTGTCTTTGTTCTTTGCTTGATGATACCCTGACACAAGGGTTCTCATAGACCATCTGTAATGATAATAAAATGAGCATACAGGCACATGCACACATGCTGGCAAAATAGCACTCACACTAACATCATGAGATAAAGAGAGTGTCAGTTGGTCATAATTCAAGCTGTCTAGTTTATATAAATGTCCAGTAGGGGTGGAACGGTACATGTATTCGAATTAAACCAAAATGGTACGGGCGTCTCGGTTCATTACATGAATTTACACGGAGAATACACGGTATAAAAATAAATAAAACTTGCGTGCAAATTAATTAATATAATGCGGAACTACTGTTAGATACACGTTTCTTTAGGGACACCTAATCTGTAGCCCCTCCCCCCCGCTTTGAAGCTCCCAAGCTCCGCCTACATGTCGACAGCCCAGTGAGTGAGTCAGAGCTAGCAGCAATAAGTAGCCTAGCCGAGTGGGGGCGACCCACAAGAGTTAGAAGACCCGCCGGCCTCTTTAAGATCGCAAGTTTGGGAAAACTTTGGTTTCCCAGTCAGTTACAGTAGTACAGGCGAGAGAGTGGTGGATAAGATGAAGACTGTGTCTGCGTTGTTCAGCAGTTGGTGGGTATGTGAGTGGAAATACATCTTACATGCTAATGCATATCCGACGCCATCACAAGCACTCACCTAGCTGAGAAGCTACAGGAGGTCGTGGAACTAGAAAGGTATGCCTGTCGCACTTAATAGCAAGAATACTTTCTTTTATCTTTTGTGGGGGAAGGTCTCGCCTAAGCAGAATTTAGTTTTGTTATTATTCTATGTAATTTGCACTTTCATAATTAAGAGATGCTGTATTTTCAGTTGTATAGTAGATTGTCTGATTTGTTTGCAAGTTACAGATGGAGTCTGGAGATAATGTGGGGTACTTATTGTTTACTGTTTACATCTTACTTTACATACTTCAGGCTGTTGCAGCTAGCTCAGGGGAGAGACTTTATGACACTAAGTGGTACAGCCTGAGACATGCACATGAAAAAAAAAACTGCCTTCTGCATTTTTGCTTTGCTTTTCCCTCCATTGTACCGAACCGAACCGTGACTTCTGTGTACTGTTCCACCCCTAATGTCCAGCCTACCTCCCTCTGCCTGTCTATCGCTCTCTTTATCTCTTTTGTACTATGCAATACACAGTGCACAATGCACAATACTTTACAATGTGTTTGCATATAACTAATCAAATATTTCACTTTTTTACAGCATATGCATAGAGCTGTAACTGTCAACCACATTTCAAGTCAGTCAAAATTGGCTCCTGGCAGCAGTTCTAAGCAAAGCACCTTCTGTGTACCTTAGCTCAGACGAAACCCAGCAAAGAAGCCTTATTTGAGCTGTTTGTATCCGCAATCTCAGTATTTTGTTCAGTACTAAAAGCTCAATACCATACGTGGGGGCTGGAGCATGAATCCACTGGTAAATCCAGAGCTTCACCTTTAAGCTCAACTCAGTCCTCCTGTGCAACATTCACATTAAACAGGTGCAGACAGACACACACACACACACACACACACACACACACACACACACACACACACACACACACACACACAGTCCATTTCACTATCTTTGTGGGGACCTGTCATTGACATAATGCATTCCCTAGCCCCTTACCCTAACCTTAACCATCACAACTAAATGCCTAACCTTAACCCTTACCCTAACCCTAACCATAACCTAAAACCAAGTCTTAACCCTCAAACAGCCCTTTAAAGTTGTGGGGTCCAGCATTTTGGCCCCACAAAGCTGTCCGGACCCCACAAGTATAGTAGGCTCCCGGTTTTTGGACCCCACAAATATAGTTAAACACACACACACACACACACACACACACACACTCTTTTCATTTGAGTGTTCAGTTGCTCATGATGCTACTCTGGAGATAACACCTTGATGCAAAGGAAATAGCACAACTGAACCCCCCTCCCATGGCGGGCCACCACTATAAAATCAACACTGAAGTCATAGTGATGAAGGTGAGGTGTTGATTTTCCGCCAAAAGGGAGAAAATAATAAATCAAAAACAGCACAATTTTCACACACAATTTTCGCACATCATTAATTGCAAAACATTTGTATGCTAGGAAATGAGAAATAAGGAAAGCTTTAATGTTGGCCAGTTCAGAGGGAATAAGGAGTCCGGGTGGAAAAAAACGAAGAAAAAAACTGCTTAATAGACTGCTGATGTGCTGAATGATAGATCTGTTGAATGCCCAAAAAACCTCTATGGTGTAAATTGCTCCAAGTTTCTTGAAGTTGCTCGAATCTCTCCTATCACCTTTTCAAACTCCAATTTTCATTTCCGCCTGTCTTTTCTTTTTTTTTTTTTTTTTTTACTGCTTTTCACTACCCCCCCCCCACCCCATCCACCCCCAGTCTTACTTCATCTCTTTACTTTTCTCCTATTACCCATCCTAATGATAGCCAGTCTTTAAAGAGAGAGGCACTGATGGCACTGAGTGCCTATCGTTATATTTAGATCTAATTAAAGATCATTATAATCTATCAGCACAATGGAGACCAGGCTGTAATTGAGTCAGGGAAAGGGCCATGGGAGATAGGGAGGGAGGCAGGGAGGAAGAAAGCGAAAAAGAGATTGCATTAGGAGGAAATACAGGAGTAGGAGAACTTGAATGTGTTATTGACAACCTCAAACACCCCACACTACCTCATATTGTTCCATAACTACCCCCTTGAATTCCCCGTTATCAAAATGTGATTACAACACATTACAATGACTGCAACCCTTGTACAGGCACAAGTGCAAAAAGGAAACGGAGGAGTGAGGATAAAGTATTGAATAATGAGAGGTGTGTGAGAATGTGCTCGTCAGTGTTATTAGCATGAGGGAGGGCAATTATGTATATGGTATTAAAATGTAATTGGATTAGCCTGGTTAAAGTAGTCTATTTGAAACACATAAAAAGCAAACAGTCTGGCATATAATATAGTAGAAAACTACAACAGCAAGCCAGAATTTAATCAGCAAAATAGCATCTCTTTTTTTCCTGTTCAAAAGAAGAGCTAAGGAATGCTTCCAAAACCCCTTCACCACCATCATAGTTCCTCAGTTGATTTTTCACAGTATTGCCCTAAGCTGACTGTGAAGTGACAGAGAAATAAAGAAGCAGTGCCATTTGCCAAACTCTTTTCTGTATCAGTTGTAGTACTGCGGTTGGCAAGGAATTGCTTTAAAAGCAATAGGAATGGGTAAAATTTCCACTGGCTATGTCTCATATTACTCTTTCTTATCAGCATTGGCTCTTGCCAGTAGCTTCATGGAGCTTATCACAGCCGTGACCAACTCCTTTTCCCTTTGAATACCAAACTGAAAGTTATTTGAAACTTTGGGCCACACAGAGGATTGCCCAAATGGCCTTTTGATTTGAAATCAAAGAACTTAATACATTCAGTAAACCTGTGGCAATCCCAATTTGGCATCTGACGAGAGAGCAGGTTATTACCTTGTTCTGAAAAATAGAGGGACTATTATAATGTTGATCCCTGTGGCACTGTCCATGGTGCTGGTAGTGGAAGCTAGGTAGAATTTTATTTAAATGTGCGCACACAAACACACAAAAATGGGCATTTTGCATTAAAATGAAATGGTGGATGAAGTGGTTAGTGGTTATTATTCTTTTTTATTACATCCTCTAAAATCAAGACATTTTTTTATCAAATGTGCTTAAAAGTGGAGCAGCGTCATTCTTGCATTTCCTCCCTGTCTCTATCATTCACAGAATATGCCCCAAAACAAACACAAAACAAAAACACACACACACACACCGAGACGCTTAAAGAGAAATCATGATGACTCTGTGAACACTCTCTCTGTTTGCCGACGTCTAACAAATCCTCTTTTATTTAACAAATTGTAATGGCTGGAAATGAATGTTGCATGCCCCTTCCTTGTTCACCTATTACCAGTAAATTAAACAAATGTGTGTTAGTCCTTCATGCTAATAACGTGAGTGCACGTTTGTGTACATGTTGTGCAAGTTTCTGAACTTGTGCGGCAGCTAGATGCTTTGCTGGCTTTAATTATGCAGAAGCAGGCTTCTTATTTTGAACTTGTGCAACAGATTTCCACTTTCTTTAAGGTCAATTATGGCTCTAGAGTTTTCACTTATCCCTGGTGTGCTCTTTCATTTCCCTTCCTTTTGCTTTCAGTGTTTGCAGCTGTTACTAGGTATTTGTGTTCATGCATTTGTCTTATCTGCATATTCTGTATAGGTATGAGCAAGCTTGTCTCTAGTCCTCTTGTCCCTCTACAGTATGTGTGTGTGTGTGTGTGTGTGTGTGTGTGTGTGTGTGTGTGTGTGTGTGTGTGTGTGTGTGTGTATGTGTTGATCTTGTTGTTGCTGCTGTTATCATCACCCCGAGGCTGAATGAATAAAATAAGGCCAAGAGAACGAGAGGATAAGAAGAAGAGGTTACAACACTGAAATATAGACAGACCATACCGATCCACACATCTGCACCGGTGTGCTATTTTTGCCTTATCAGTCGGCATTTACAAACAGCTCTCAATGTTTCAGAAGCAAACTGTCAGAAGTGCCTGTGCTGACAGTTAGAGAGAAAGGCAGTTATTTAGGAACATGGTTAGAACGATTCATGGGGGAGGCTGAGAGACGTTGGAGGTCACACTCATGGCTATTAGCTGTAAAGGCAAGCAGCGGAGCAGATAAAGCACAGATTAGTAAAAACACAACATTGCACTTCATAACCTGTGGATAACCGTGATTTGCTTCCAAACTACTTGCGATGTCACAAAAACCTGTATGTACAAATCTTAAACTCAGATTTGAGGTGACCACAGATAAACTTTCCCCCTTCAGCAGCTGAATGTGAAAACAGCTTTCTGGTGTAAAACTCTGCACTTACATCATTCTGCACAGTGAAGGCCAAACATCCAAGTGAGGTAACAAGATGAAAAACACACTTTTGACTGGAGGAGGACTGTACATTTTAAGTACACATGCTTGTACCAATTACCTTTAGCCAAAGAGCTAGATGTTTTTCCTTGCAATTGCTCGTAGTTGAAAAATAAGTGCATCATTTTGTACTGATGATTTAACCAGGAGAGCTGGCTGCCCATCCTAGCCCTAAAAGTGCTCCAAATGTCATTCACCTAACATTGTGTATGTAGAAAATGAATAGACTTTTATCACTAAGACCCTGGATGCACAAAGTAAACCCACCGTGCAACTCTATTTGAGTTGACACTAAGAATGCATTCATTTTCCAGTTGGTAAGATGCTGTTCACCAAGGTGAGGTGAGAGAATGAACAGTGACACCTTTTGTATCGTTACCTGCCTGTGTTCACCTTCATTTACTCATGTTTACTGGTATGCATTACATATTGTAATTGACAGCAGGAAATGTGAGAAGAAACGTGGCAACAACCTTCTTTACATGACACTTCCAAAAAATCAAACGTCCATTTTTTTTCTTCCCAGCCTGACTTGGAATTTTAACTGGTACCCATTTGGTTAACAAATGTCAGTGAAAATTATTCTTTCTACTTTAGAAAAAGAAAAAATACCTGTCTTGAATCCCATCCACTTTCTGCTCCCTGCACCTCTCATGAATACTTCAACAAGCCGCAGACCTCTCACATCATTCATCCTCCTCTGTTCTTCCCTTTTTCCCTCTCTTGGTCCCTCCGTCTTTACAACAAGGGATAGGGCATGCCATCACACTTTTTGTTTCTGACCCTAGGAATTCATGTTTATGACTTCTGCCTTTCTCATCACTCACGACCTATCCTGTCTGCGTGCCTCTATCCCAGGGTTCTCACCTCTCCCTGCTCTCTGTTGCACATAATAGGAAATAAAACACAAGATGAAGAAAGAAAGCAGTATCTATGTTTGTTAATTAGCAAAGCTCTAATGTGACTTATAACTTATTTAATACATGCTAGGATACACACAGGGATAGAAACACAGGCACAAAAAAACTTTTCACACACAGAGGCACAGGTGATTTGGCAGTTAACCAACATGTTTGGATCAGTACATTGTGAGGGGGATGGATAAAGTGAAATCTCAAAAAGCTTAATCTAACAAGCAGCAATTTGGTGTGTATTGAAATCTTAAGCAGAAACAGTTGAGTTAAGTCAACAGTGCGACAAAGGGTTACCACTCTTGACAGAGACAATGAAGGGGGCAAGAGTGAGATTTAATATGTATGAACTCATCATAGTAGGTTATTAGACATGGATTAAGATTCAGATTAATAAAGAGAAAATGGAAAAGAGACAGAGAGACAATGATAGAAAGAGAGAAAAAGAAAGAAGTGGAATATTACTTAATTGTTGACATGCTCCAAAAGATTGAATGGGGAAAAAATGAGACATAAAGCGCACTGCGACGTAATTGAATGAATGGAACAAAAGAAAAGGCAAACATCAAAAAAAGTCAGACAATGTGTGAGAATGAGGGAAGGGTTGTCACCGTATATTGATTATATATATATGATTACTTTGTTCAGTAACGAGTAGTGTGAAGGATTAAAATATGAAATTCAGTAATTCCACGCAGAAGAGGAACATGTTGACTTTCAGGGGCTAGAGACTGTTTTATTTACATGTTGCGTCTGGTATGAGAGTGGTATCGATCTTCTCATCCGTCAGCAAGAAAGCAAACTTCAAGAAATCAAATTTCCCCAAATTGTCAAACTGTTCCTTTAAGTTTAGTTTGTTTGAGTAATGACGACTGTGATAAATAAATTAATCACATTGTATGACTAAATATCAATATGACTTTAATGGTTGTTTATACACTACATTATACTACATGCAAATGCATAAAAAAAAGACAGTGTGCCGCAAAACATCTGATCATCAAACATAACTGCCAAAGTTTGTTTTCTAAGTTTCTTTCATTCTGTCCTGTACTCTTCCATTCTTACCCAGAATGCAGAGTTCTGTGGTTGTGGTGATCTGCTTGCCCTATGATTTGCTGTGTAACTAAAACATTAATGCTATTGTGTCATCTCACACGCCTTTTCTTTGCCGTGTGTGTGTGTGTGTGTGTGTGTGTGTGTGTGTGTGTGTGTGTGTGTGTGTGTGTGTGTGTGAGTGTGTGTGTGTGTGTGTGTGTGTATGTGACTGATTTCACTCATCTGGAAGCCGCTTACTCCTCTGAGCTGCTCCGCTGGCTGCAATCCCAACCAAACCAAAGCTCTCTCTCTCTCTGTATCTCTCTCACTCTCTAACCCCCAATCATAACTGTCCTGTCTTTCAATCTTTCCTCTCCATCCAGCTTTGTAACTCTATCTATCATTCCATTTTTTCTTTAATTTCGCTCCTCTTTCATTTTACTCTTGTCCGTTTTCAAAAGTTATTTGAAAACATTACTTTTTCCCCCTCTGGTTAAGCCCTTTCTCTTCCTTTTTGAAACCTGTTTATATAAGGTTAATCTGCCTTTGACAAAAGGATGCCCCTCTGCTTCTTTGAGTGTCTTGGAGAAGCGCTTTGAAAAATGTGTGGAAAGGATTAAGGTAAGACCCGGAGCCAGGACTAGCTCTTTCCATCTCTCTATACTCAACTCTTGAGCCCCCAAACACAGACAAACTGATGCACATAGACCAGCCCTCCCTTTCTCTGTATTCTACTTAACAAAAGTCACTCAGTAAAACCCAAAGAGTCACACAACAAAACTTTTTTGGACTGCAACCAACATTATGTTTCTGGAAGGTGTATCATGTTTGCTGCATGTGCTGTTGACTTTTTCATATGCACTTTCAATGTTTCGAGCAGCACAAAATAAATTCCATTCACCTGCGTTGTATTGGGGTGGCAGCAGAAGTCTTAGCAGATATCTCAAAACTCTCTAAAACTATCTGTAAGAAGTAAGAAAGTGTATTTCTGTAAGTGCGAACTGTCCCTTTGAATTGACCATGAGTCTTACTTTAGAGTAGTTTGTCTTACTTTGTCTTTAAATATCAAAATGCACTTGAGAGCAATTAAAAAATGCCAAATTGGTTCATATTGATAGTTTGGGTCTGACCAGCCGCTGTTTTGTGCTTTACGACTGGTCTGGCTCTTTTCTTAACAACAACTGAAGATAAAGCCAACTGAACTCTAGAGTACATTGGCAAGGAGAACTAGTCAGAGTGGAGATCACTCCACTCTTTAATCCATACTGATGACTGCTAGAAACAATAACAACCATAACAACAATATTTCGCCATCCCTGCACCACCACAAAGAAGAATCACCCTAAATATGTAATACAGTATAGTGAACAGTGAACCGTACATCTGCTCCCAGTTTTTCTTCATCGTCAAGCAGGATGAAGACTTCCACCTCCTGTGTACCAGTTGCCGGTTTACAGCCAAACCCTTCTTTTACACTGAAGGTTTTAACGGGCTCCTTTCAGTCGAGGATGTTTTCCCTCTAGGGTTTTTTCCCCCTGTCTCATAACAACGACGCAGAGGAGGCGTCTCACCGACTCTGCCCGGTGCGTGCGTTATCTCAATATGTTTTACGCATGGCAGACATCAGACGAACACAGCAGATGTTCGTTCACTATAGAGAGCACTCTCGAGGTGCGGCTCTTTCAAAGCAGCGGCTGTCCCACTGGCTGTGCGAGGATATCACCCAAGCCTATAGCACGGAGGGAGCGGAACCCCCTCAGGGCATCCAGGCACACTCTACTAGAGCGCTATCAGCGTTTTTTAGGGGCATGACGGTGGCTGACATCTGCGCAGCGGCCTCCTGGGCATCCCCGTGCTCGTTCATCTGTTTTTATCTGCGCGATATGTCCGAGTCCTCCATGACTCACTTCGTCCTATCCACACTCAATGGAAAATGATGCGCTGTTGGATGTGTTTTTGCTGCTGACTCCATTCCTCCTGCACTTGAGTGGCTGTGAGGAATGCGAGTGTGATTGTTATTAATCATTATATCAATTTTATCACTATAAAGCACTTTTCACAATCAGTATTAGGCCAGTGCATGATCATTTTTATCAAAATAATATATTCTTGATGTATCAAGAATATATTATTTTGATAAAAAACCTGAACAATGTATACATTAAACTTGTTCAGTGCAAATAGGAAGAGGAATTAGTCTGTTCTGCTTGTGGACCTTGTGTCGCAGGTGGCATTGACTACATCAGCGTCGCCCTTGATCCAATAGCAACAGCTCTTAGAGGGCGAAGTAGAACGATAGTTACGTATTGTAACTCCTGATTCTATGAGTATAGGCATAGCCCTCTAAGATTCGGGCCACCTGCTCCACTAACATTGGCTGAAGAAAAATGCTGATGTTGGGAGCAGATCTACGGTTCCACCCCTGTAATATACAGTATCTGCGGACGTAATAGAGGCACATGCTGGGCGCAAGGGCGGGGAAAAAATATTCATGACTGCGCATGAGTGAAGGGATAAACTCAATAGCAACAGCTCTTAGAGGGCTATGCCTATACTATACGCTTGTACCAATTACAACGATAGTTACAATACGTAACTATCGTTACTTGGCAAACTTAATCGTGGGTTAGCCCAGTGCTGTTAACCGTGGTCAAAACAATCATACTGAAAATAACTTTATGAGCGTGTTGAACGATTTTGTAACCTTATAACGTTACCTACCAAGCATTAGCATTAGCTACTGTTTAAGTAGCACATTGTAGTAACGTTAAGTTGGATTGATCGCTATTGAAATGTCATATCAATAAATTAGGTCTTTGCTGTATTACTGTGTAACAAAGTGGCATGTAATCAATGAAAAACTATGCTGTATGGCAGAAAAAAGCTGCATTACGGTTACTGAGTATAATTCTTTCTGTGACATTGTATGACAATTACAATTACTCTCGACCGTATCATCTGGGTTCCCGTGTTTTGACGGAAGTTAAAGTTACTAGATGGGTCAAAGGTTATATAAAGCCACTGACAGGCGACCAAATTAAATGTCCTGTGTCATTATAATACAATTACAGATTTCTCTGGGTTTGAACATTGTTGGAAACATTTGGGATAGTGTAAGTACACAACGCAACAAAATATATAACATAGGTAGGGTATAGTCATTTTTTAGACATTTTAATGCAGAAATATTACATATTGGAAATATCCTAAGCAGCATATAAATTAACGTAAATAGCTAAGATGGTCAAAGCATCAGCTATTTGTTAGTTTTTTGTTTTATTGGTATATATATGGTGCTTTATATTATATTAAACATCACAGTATTATGAAAATATTGATTAATCCCTGTTTTAAACCCTGCATTCAGATCACCCACGATCTTGACAGTTCGCCAAACACATTTGTGCTCTTTCTGTGTGTATTTCATGTCATGTGGCAACTTATATTCATCTGTAGCAAGTTTGTGTGTGTGTGCGTATGTATGTTTTGATAAGAAAGTACAATGTGTATGGATCGGGCAGGGCTCGGCGGTATCATTATTTTCTGATTTGTTGAGTGAGTAAACAAGCTGGAAGGAAGGCAACACTGCAGTATACAAATACATTAACTCAGTCATATTGGTGCATTTTCTAACTGAAGATGCAAAGACGTTATACTAGATAGTTTCGATCCAATTTTAAACAGCACCTGACCTGGAGTTGTCATTCCGAGGCAACACATCTAATTTAGACACTGTATGGTCTGATTTTATCGACTAGCTAGTTACTGTGGATCTGTATCTTCCTGTCCTGCCTCAGTGAGTCTGTCAGACAGATTGCTTTCCTTCCCACCACCTCTGCTCCTCATCATTGTCCCCATTCCAGCTGTAGCTATAGAGATACTCAAAACTGTCTTCAACAGTGGATACTGTTAGACAAAAGTATCGTCATATCACTGCCAGTAAATACCTGTCCAAATCTGCAAGCTCAACTACCGCTAGCCACAAAAATGAATTAAACCACTCAGAAAAGAAGTGGCCTCTCTGCTAACCTTCTACTTACCATGTGTGCAATACAAACACTGAAATTATGTCTCTTTTATTTATACACAATTTAAAGAAACCTGGCACCGGCAGACACTGGGCCAAATCGCCTTTCACCCGGAACAAAACATAGCGACATCAGAAAACCCAGAGCAGACATCAGAAAACCCAGAGCAGTGGCTGATCGTGGGATTCCAGCTGTGATCGGCTCCCCTCTAGTCCCCCTGTGTGCAGGGATTGTCAGGGATAAGCGGGACAGAGGAGGGACTTTGAGGTTTTTCCGAGTTGCACGCTGAGCTTTAGCGCTTTCCCCACCACATCCCAGATAGACCTGCAATGTGAAAGATTCCGGATTTGTGTTTGGGCTGAACTAATTGAGTCCCCTAAAAACCTTGCTGCCCTGACTCCAGGACAGGGCTGGCACACAGACACACACCTACACACACAAACACATGCAGACATCCAAACACAAACACACACATGCTCCCTTTTGTCTCTTTCTGTGCCAAGCCTAATCCAGCCTTACCAGCTGCAGAAAAAAAGAGAGAATCTCCTCCCTCCATTCAGTTCCAATTCACCTTTCAATTTCAAGGTGCTTTATTGGCAAGGCTGTGCCTCAGTGAAGCCAAGGCAATTAACAAAAGAAGCGCTTTCAAAGCAAAAATAAAGAAAAACGGCATTATAATACGGCAAACGCTACAATAAAAACAATAATAATAAGCATTTAAATCATTTCAATTTGTCTTCCTTTCCGTTTTTCTGCACACAACGTCTCTAGGGGGTCAGTGCAGGATTTTACTTTCCTCTCCTAATTGTGATGGGCCATGGCAAGTGCTCCACCAAATTGTGTAAACACATGTGGAAGCATAGAGGAGGCAGCAATGGAAGACTGATCACAGCAAATGAGTTTCTCATAAAATGATTGGGCCTTTTTGATTGCCCAAATGTAAGTCCCCTTATCCAACATGACACCTGAGTACAGAGGTGCGTAACATTTAGAGTGAAGAATGTAACATATTAAAAACATAAATTTGCTGGTGCGAGGTAGAGAATTGAAAGTAGATAATTTGTAATCACATTACAGAGTAAGTGTTTCATGTTCTTTGAATGGAGTCCTTAAGTTAATTGTCAATTATCTGTGAAAGTGAGTAAAATAATGAGTTTTGAGAACAACAGAGCATTGCCATGATAAAATGTAAGATGGGTGAATGGGCTGGGGTCAAAGTATGCTATGGCATTAAATATGTGGACCATAAAAGAAAGAGAAAACTTATTTGTGCTCTTTTTAACCTTTTTTTTTCTTGTATGTTGACTGTTTTGCAAAGGAAAAGTGGCTGTCCACACCTGATTAAAATAATAATTTCTCCCAAAACTATAAAGATATGAGTAAGGTAAACTGGCATTGGCTATGTAAAATATTAACTCATTATGTGGTAGTCACCATTGTCTGGCACACTTTTCTCCAAGAAGTTTACCTTGTACAAAAAAAGTACACATAGACATTTTAGTTAGTTGTTAATCACTACCAAACCTGTTTTCTTTGTTATGGATTTTTTTCAGCTAAAGGATTAATGGACTTGCCAGATGAGAAATGTTTCTGATTTAATGGGGAGAACACACTATTACTTTGGCAATTTATGGTTGTAACACAGGTCACTCTTTCCAATACTCTGCTTACTTAGTAATGGAAAATGACTCTAAAGTAGGGGTGTAACGATCCATCTACTACATTGATGTATCAATTTATATTCCTATGATCCAATTACAAAGATCTGTGCTCGGCAAGTTGGCCTTCCGGACGACATATATCGATGTGAAATGTAATCAATAGATTGTATCGATACTAGGAAATAACCCATTGGATTTAAGCACGTCAGACTTTATATGGATGTTTTTTCTTAGCACTTTCAATGATAAAGGCATTAAATGTTACTCGATTCAGTCTGCCTATCCGTGACGTCATCGCCCCACGCCAGCAGCAGCGCAAAGACAACAAAACATAGCATGGCAGATGGCAGAGCAGAAGCCGATGAGCGAGAAATTCTCAAGCCACCATTGCGGTCCAGTGTGTGGAAACACTTTTGCTTTTGCAAAGACGGAGATGTTCTAAATAAGTCGCTCGCTGTTTGTAGGATATGTAAAGGTCAAGTAAAGTACAACGGCAACACGACAAATCTCTCCAACCACCTACTAAGGCGCCATGGGATTTCACACAACACCGACCGTCCAGGCACCTCTTGCAGCGTTCCCGCTGCTACAGCAGCGCAAGGTAAAGTCAACTTTGCAGAAGCCTCAGGCCTCGCCTGCATGTTTAGTCACAGACTAGGCCAAAACTCAGCTCGGGCGAAAAACATCATGGCAACAATTGCCAAGTTTATCTGCAAAGACATGCGACCCTACAGAGTGGTTGAAAATCCGGGGTTCCATGAAATGATTCAAACATTGGAGCCAAGGTACACAATACCAAGCCGACCACACTTCTCAGAAAAAGTTATTCCTGCATTGTACGAAAGCACTAAGAATGATGTGAAGCTGTAGCTTTCTCAAGCTGAACGAGTAGCGATAACGACGGATGGCTGGACGTCATGCTCAAATCAAGGGTATGTGACAATTACCTCTCATCACATTGATCCTGAGTGGAAAATGAAGACCTTTGTTCTGCAAACCAGAGTTTTAAATGAAGCCCATACTGGTAAAAAATATTGGCGCGTTACTGCGTGAAGCCTGCATGGAGTGGAAAATCTCCAACAAGAATCCTGCCATTGTCACAGATAACGCCAGGAACATGATTGTGGCCGGTGCAGAAGCCCAGTTCAGTCCACACATTACCTGCTTCGCACATACACTCAACCTTTCCTCGCAGAAGGGTTTGGGGGTGCACCGTGCTTCCAGGTTGTTGGGGAAAGTGCGAAAAATTGTCGGATATTTTCACCGCAGCCCGATTGCATGTCACACCCACAGGAAAAACAAACTCTGATGGATTTACCAAAACATAAACTGATCCAAGACATAATCACCAGATGGAACAGTTCATTCAAAATGTTTGAACGTTTTTTGGAACAACAGCCAGCTATAATGGCAACTCTGATGTCCAAGGATCTACGAAAGGGGGTCACAGATGTAGGCACGCTGAGTGATATTGATATTGCCAACATGGATGACATTGTTCAGTTGATGGGTCCTGTCAAAATGGCAACCACTGTGATGTGTGAAGAAGACCAGCCAACTCTCTCTGTAATTGCTCCTCTTCAAGCAAAACTGCTGAAACACCTACAGCCATGCGAAGACGACTCAACCCTGGTTACAGAGATTAAGAGGGTGATGGCCAATGACCTCTCCACATGCTACAGAGGCACCCAAGATGCTCTCAACATAGGTAATTCATTTGGAGTATTAATTAAAATCAACTTGGGTAATATTTTAGGTTATTAGACTGTATTCATTTGTAAAATGCCACACCGTTTTCAAGTTTGAATTTGATTTGAGTTTTTTTCATATGGAAAAGTAAACAAGACATCTGCAATAAAATTCTTAGTTCATGGTGGCTTTACATCAGCACTGTGCCACATTTCTTTTAAACATACTAAAGTTTAATCTTCTGATTATTTTGTGTATGAGGAGGTGGTCATAACTCGCAATGTCAGGTCAACTTAATTTAATAATGCAATGAATGCAATATTCTTGTTCTTTAAACAGCATCAGCGTTGGACCCGCGATTTAAAGAACTGCCCTACTTGGAAAAAGAGGACAGAGAACAGGTCTACGCAAAACTGTTTTTTGAGGCAGAAGTGTCCCACCAGGTAACTCTTCTCTCCTTTTTCCTCTGCTCTTTTCTCTTCTCCCCTTTCATTTGTCCTCTCTCAAATCTCATCTGTTCTTTATCTTCCTCTAGATTTCTGTGTGCAGTCTTACAGAGCAGAAATGTGAACAGTTCACACATTCTTACATCAATAGATGCAAGCAATGGGAAATCAGGAGGAAGACGAGGGAAGCTCAAGCACAAAGCTGTCAGGATTCAACGACGAGACCACAGGTGTGTTTCATGTGATACCAACAAAAGATTGTTGTTTTGTATATGAGAAACATGACTATTTTGAAACACATTTCTTAAATTGTAGCTCCAAATGAGTCACCTCCTTGTAAGAAGAAAGCCTTAAATGCACTGTTTGGCGATTCTTTCACCCAAAGAGAAAGAAAATCCACAAGCGAGACAGCCAGAGCAGAGGTGTTAAGGTACCGAGCAAAAGATGCGTTGCCTTTGACTGAAAATGCCATGAAGTGGTGGAGATCTCAGGAGAAAGAGCTACCTGTACTTTCAACCCTTTCTAAATGGTACCTGTGCATTCCAGGCACCAGTGTGCCAGCAGAGCGAGTGTTCTGCGGCCAGATCATGTTGATCAGTTGATATTTTTGAAAAAAAGAGTCATTGAAGAGTAGTTGGTTACACTTGATCTTTTGTTGAATATTGTTTGTTTATTAAAATGGGAGTAGTAGCAGGTTCAGCCACTGCTCATTCAACCTGAAGAAATGTTGTTTGCACTTTATTTTTGATATTAATACTGTATTTGTATTATTTTTATGTTGAAAAACAATAGCAAAAGTAGCAGGTAAACCTACTGTTAATTCAACCTTAACCTTAATTCAAGAGTTGTGTGTATATATATATATACACACACACATATACAGTCAGGTCCATAAATATTGGGACATCGACACAATTCTAATCTTTTTGGCTCTATACACCACCACAATGGAGTTGAAATGAAACGAACAAGATGTGCTTTAACTGCAGACTTTCAGCTTTAATTTGAGGGTATTTACATCCAAATCAGGTGAACGGTGTAGGAATTACAACAGTTTGTATATGTGCCTCCCACTTTTTAAGGGACCAAAAGTAATGGGACAGATTAACAATCATAAATCAAACTTTCACTTTTTAATACTTGGTTGCAAATCCTTTGCAATCAATTACAGCCTGAAGTCTGGAACGCATAGACATCACCAGACGCTGGGTTTCATCCCTGGTGATGCTCTGCCAGGCCTCTACTGCAACTGTCTTCAGTTCCTGCTTGTTCTTGGGGCATTTTCCCTTCAGTTTTGTCTTCAGCAAGTGAAATGCATGCTCAATCGGATTCAGGTCAGGTGATTGACTTGGCCATTGCATAACATTCCACTTCTTTCCCTTAAAAAAACTCTTTGGTTGCTTTCGCAGTATGCTTGGGTCATTGTCCATCTGCACTGTGAAGCGCCGTCAATGAGTTCTGAAGCATTTGCTGAATATGAGCAGATAATATTGCCCGAAACACTTTCAGAATTCATCCTGCTGCTTTTGTCAGCAGTCACATCATCAATAAATACAAGAGAACCAGTTCCATTGGCAGCCATACATGCCCACGCCATGACACTACCACCACCATACTTCACTGATGAGGTGGTATGCTGGATCATGAGCAGTTCCTTTCTTCTCCATACTCTTCTCTTCCCATCACTCTGGTACAAGTTGATCTTTGTCTCATCTGTCCATAGGATGTTGTTCCAGAAATGTGAAGGCTTTTTTAGATGTTGTTTGGCAAACTCTAATCTGGCCTTCCTGTTTTTGAGAGGCTCACCAATGGTTTACATCTTGTAGTGAACCCTCTGTATTCACTCTGGTGAAGTCTTCTCTTGATTGTTGACTTTGACACACATACACCTACCTCCTGGAGAGTGTTCTTGATCTGGCCAACTGTTGTGAAGGGTGTTTTCTTCACCAGGGAAAGTATTCTTCGGTCATCCACCACAGTTGTTTTCCGTGGTCTTCCGGGTCTTTTGGTGTTGCTGAGCTCACCGGTGCGTTCTTTCTTTTTAAGAATGTTCCAAACAGTTGATTTGGCCACACCTAATGTTTTTGCTATCTCTCTGATGGGTTTGTTTAGATTTTTCAGCCTAATGATGGCTTGCTTCACTAATAGTGACAGCTCTTTGGATCTCATATTGAGAGTTGACAGCAACAGATTCCAAATGCAAATAGCACACTTGAAATGAACTCTGGACCTTTTATCTGCTCCTTGTAAATGGGATAATGAGGGAATAACACACACCTGACCATGGAACAGCTGAGCAGCCAATTGTCCCATTACTTTTGGTCCCTTAAAAAGTGGGAGGCACATATACAAACTGTTGTAATTCCTACACCGTTCACCTGATTTGGATGTAAATACTCTCAAATTAAAGCTGAAAGTCTGCAGTTAAAGCACATCTTGTTCGTTTCATTTCAACTCCATTGTGGTGGTGTATAGAGCCAAAAAGATTAGAATTGTGTCGATGTCCCAATATTTATGGACCTGACTTTATATACACAGTATTTGTTCACTGACAAGTTTTAAAACAAGACACCTGCTTAGTCTTTCAGCTGAAATCAGCAGTGTTTACATGTAAAATTTAACAGGCTGAAATCCATTCTGTTTTGAATGTGTGGTTAACAGTTTTGACAGCAGTGTGTTAGCACTTGAACAAAGTGCTGTAAATCCACAGTGTTGTGCAGGTTGTGGTTAAAGTCATGGGATAAGCGTGTAGAGTTTTAAAATCTGTGTTCAAGCAATGGAAAACGAACTACAGTTTGGTCCACATGAACTGCTGCTGTGCAGACTGTGGTTAGAGTTGTCTAAAGTTGTCTCCAGTTGTGCCCACTGTCGTTTAGCAATCGAAAAAAATGTAGTTATTCATTTTCTAACATCTTAACATCTACTCCATTCATGCCAACTATTCTTCTTAAGTTTAAAAGTTTTATTGTCCATTAATTCAAGTGGCAAAAACACAGTAGTGTTGCTACATCAGCAATATAACTCTTTTTATGTCAATTTCAGTTCATCAGTCTAGTTAGTCTAAAGTCAAACATCTCCACAACTGATGTTGCACAACTGCATGTATCAACTCCATTGATACTGTACATGCGTTAACTACATCTAATAAAATATATCAAATAATTATATTTTGCTCACAAAATTTTCTAAGGCCAAATGTAGTGCTTTCAAGTATGTGTGTGTGTGTGTGTGTGTGTGTGTGTGTGTGTGTGTGTGTGTGTGTGTGTGTGTGTGTGTGTGTGTGTGTGTGTGTGTGTGTGTGTGTGTGTGTGTGTGGGCATATGCGTGCATAATTCCATCAGTTGATGACTTAAGATAAAGCAACTACCTGTCAGGCAGTTGGGTGTGCTGAATGTGGCTGACAATTACTCTAATTGTTCTATGTGTGTGTGTGTGTGTGTGTGTGTGTGTGTGTGTGTGTGTGTGTGTGTGTGTGTGTGTGTTTTGACATGGCTGCCTTACTGCTTGGTGTTAACTTCTTGACATTTGAGAAGTGCTTTCATTTGGTTGAATGCTGTTTGAGACAGTTTTGATGACGGCACTTTGCAAGCTATCCTAGTAAATACTGTGTCCGTCTTGGATCAATAATGGCCTAATCCCCAGATGGCGTACACGACTCATGCACACACACAGGCACAGACGCATGCACAGATGCATGCACACCTGAACACACACACACACACACACACACACACACACACACACACACACACACACACACACACACACACACACACGGCATGCATACACTAATATGCACAGATACACACAACTCACCAGTAGGAGTGTAATCCTAACAACTGCCACCAGAGGGCTATTTCATAAAACCAAGATAAGGGATTTAGTCAGGATTTTCCAGTTATCCTGGCTCAATTTAGCCTCGACTCGGTTTCACAAAAGCAGAAGCACTTAAGTTACCATGGAGATTTATTCTGTACAGCTAGCCTGGTCCTAACCAGGCTAACAGCCAGGATTTATTCATCTTGGTGCCTTTTCTGTTCACTCAGCAGTGGTTTTACCCTATTGTTATTAGCCTGCATTAAAATACAACAGGTGCATGTTGCTGTTCATTTAAGTACTGTTATAATTTAAAGTTGTGACCATTATTTTTTATAATTATTCATGTGACATTGTTACTGTTATATTGCTGTATGAAGACTGCTGTTCATATTGTTGTTAGAAGTGTGATGAATATACTGTATTATGGCAGTTGTTGAGATAAATAGAAAAGGCTGATAAAGTTGCCAAATGTGTTTTTAATGAAGTCTGTTACTAAGGGCAATATATAAAGTGCTGTACATGTGTGTTTCTGTAGTGGACCAATGCACCTTAAATTATTTTAGTTGATTCATTTGTTTTTGTATTCTTTAAATTTGGGAGGATTGTACAGTTTTAAGAACATATCCTAATTGTACAATCCTCCCAAATTGCAGTCTTAGTTCTTGAACCAATAACTATATAGTGTAGACTCCTGTACATTTACGTAACAACAGGGAGAGGACACCTCAATGGTTTTTGACCTTATATTTTGCTGGGGGGAAATATTTGATGAATATACTCTGTTACATTAATGTTACAATGTGCATGAACTTTATCACTTAATTATCTTTATAGTTTCTAGATTTTAGAGTCCAATTTCTTCAGTGTCTTTCTATGTCCATATATATGAGGGAGCAAGGCATATAATATGTAAAGAAGGATACTCGTCCTCTATATAAAAAATAAAAAAAACACGTAAGAAATAGCGTGGCAGGTAATAGCGGACTGACTGAATGATAATCTAAAAATTTACATTTACGAACTACTGCTCTTAACTGAAACCATTCCATTAGTCACTTGTCATTTGCAAAAACGAACAGTTGTACACTTTGCATTAAAAGTGAGCAGCAGAAGTTAATACAACTTAGGAAATTTATATTTTAGCCCATGAGAGAGAGAGGGAGAAACAGAGTGAAAGAGATATTTATGCTATATTCTAGCATTGTAGAAAATTGATCTTCATGGTAAATTTCCTGAGGAACAATATCTTCTGCTTACTTTTAGGGCAAAGAGTACATTGGTTAATTTGTGCAAATGATTAGTAGCCTAATTCTTGAATGGTATGATTATGACGGTTTCAATTCAGAGCAGTGGTCCGTTAATGTATATTTTTAGGCTACATACGCATTCAGTCAGTCCGCGATCGTTTGCCACGCTTTCTCTCGCTGTTTCATTACAGCGGCCGTGTTTCTTTTTTTCACAAATAATGTGTTTCACGTTATCATACTTCCACAAGAAGCTGCTGCTGACTCTGTATAAAGTATGAACAATACATATTCTCATATATACAGAGTGTTATGAGCACAATGGCCAGTAGGAGCAGAATGTGAGCTATGCTGTGGTTTTTATGTATATTATTCACACTGGACATATACAATTAAGAAAAACTATTTCCACCTCTGCTGGTGCTCAAGTCTTTACTGGTAATGTGGGTTTGGTTTTAATTTCTACTGACTTCTGTCTGTAATATTGCTTACTGTTGATTACTATTTAGGAGAAGTGTAGATGATGGTGAAGTCAAAGCCCATATCAAATATCAACTCTGTACATATTCTGCATTCACATGGATACATATTTTTCAGAGGGGTTGGCTGAATGAAAAGCATTTAACTTCAACGTTTCAGAAAACAACTCATCTACTTAGGTTTTGTCTTTTTTAATTAAAGGAAATTGATAGTGTTACTTTAATTTCATTCTGGCTTTAAAGTCTGTTTCATGTTCCATCTGCAGCATCAGAAGCCATGACATTCAAAAGTCAGAGCAGCCACAGATGATTCAGATGCACTTGTTTAACACTAACAGTTCATCAATTGACTATCCTTGGGGATACTTTTCACTCTTTGCTTCAAAACAAATGCCCCCAATTACAGTGTTGAAGTGGTCAGTAACCCTTAACAACTGTTCCTTAGTACAATGCTCTAACATAGCTTCAGAGGGAGACTGAATTCAATGCAGCCAATAAACACATCTACATGTGGAATGGCTTAGATAAAGCGAGGACACTTTATCATTTGTATTTGTGGTTTGATGGTGGTTGATTATTTGTGGAAAGAAGCGTTACCCGTGGTAAACACTTCATTACTAGATATGATCAATACGTCTTTATTAACAGGTTATGTACCGCAGACATTTAAAGTAGCTGTAAAACCTCTTCTGATTAAACCCACCCTGGATCCTGAGGTCTTAGCCAACTATAGACCTATGTCTAATCTTCCCTTTCTCTCCAAGATCCTTGAGAAGGTAGTCGCTAATCAGTTATGTGACTTTCTACATAGCAATAGTTTATTTGAGGACTTTCAGTCAGGATTTAGAATGCATCATAGCACAGATACAGCACTGGTGAAAATGATTAACGACCTTCTAACTGCTTCAGACAAAGGACTTGTCTCCGTACTTGTCTTACTAGATCTTAGTGCTGCATTCAATACTATTAACCATACAATCCTGTTACAGAGACTGGAATATTTAGTTGGCATTAAAGGAATCCCACTAAGCTGGTTTGAGTCCTATTTATCTGATTAATCTCAATTTGTTAATGTTAACGATGAATCCTCCAGGTAAGCTAAAGTTAGCCATGGTGTTCCACAAGGCTCAGTGCTTGGACCAATTCTATTCACCTTATATATGCTTCCTCTAGGCAATATTATTAGGAAACACTCAATTAACGTTCACTGTTATGCGGCTGACACCCAATTATACTTATCAATCAAGCCAGACAAAATCAGTCAGTTAGCTAAACTTCAGGCATGCATTCAAGATATAAAATCATGGATGACCTACAATTTTCTGATGTTAAACTCAGACAAAACCGAGGTTATTCTGCTGGGCCCTAAACACCTCCAAACCTGATATTCTAAAGATATAGCTACTCTGGATGGCATTGCCCTGCCCTCCAACACTACTATCAGAAATCTAGGAGGTATTTTTGATCAGGATATATCCTTTAACGCCCACTTAAAACAAACCTCAAGAACAGTCTTTTTCACCTCCGTAACATTGCCAAAATTAGGCAAATCCTGTCTCAAAACGATACTAGTCCATGCATTTGTTACTTCCAGGCTGGACTATTTTTAATTCTTTATTATCAGGTTGCTCAAATAAGTCCCATAAGACTCTCCAGCTGATCCAGAATGCTGCAGCGCGTGTTCTGACAAGAACTAAGAAAATAAATCATATTCCTCCTGTATTAGCTTCTCTGCATTAGCTTCCTGTAAAATCCAGGAATTAATTTAAAATCCTTCTTCTGACCTACAAAGCTCTAAATGGTCAAGCACCATCATATCTTGAAGAGCTCATAGTACCTTATTGTCCCACTAGACAGACACTAGAGTTACTTGTGGTTCCTAGAGTCTCTAAAAGTAGAATGGGAGCCAGAGCCTTCAGCTATCAGGTTCCTCTCCTGTGGAACCAGCTCCCAGTCTGGGTTCAGGAGGCAGACACCGCCACCACATTTACGAGTAAACTTAAAACACTCCTCTTTGATAAAGCTTATATTTAGGGAGTGATGAGTTGCAGCGTATACCTAGACCGGCAGGGGAGGGTGTATCCCTGCAGACACGACACCCCTTCTCTGCTTCTCTTCATAGTCGTCAGATTCATCTACCAACCCTTATAGAACTGGCTCAGGTTTGCCTTGCATGAGCTCTTAATTTTGCTGTTATAGTTTTAGACTGCCGGGGGACTTCCTTTGACACACTGAGCTCCTCTCTCTTTCCATCTGTATGCATCCATGTCCCACAAATGCTTGTTACTAACTTAGCTTTGGGGAGCTTATTCCCCAGAGTTTTTTCGCCCAGCAGTTTTCTTTGGATTAGGGTGGCAACTAAATCATGGTTGCAGCTGTCGCCGTGGTTCTGCTCCGCGCCCTGCTATGCCCTGCTACGTCCTGCTATGCCCCGCAGTGCACTGCTATGCCCTGCAGTGCCCTGCTACGTCCTGCTATGCCCTGCAGTGCCCTACTTCGCCCTGCTACACCTTGTAACGCCCTGCAGTGCCCTGATATTCAATTAACTACTACAACAACTATTTCTAGTCATAGTTCCATTATCTTTATTGTGACTATTATTGCCACTGTTCATCACACCCCCAACCGGCACCGTCAGGAAGTTTTCCTCACCACCCAAGGTTTCTCCCTAAAAGGGAGTTTTTCCTCGCTACTGTAGCACTAAATGCTTTCTCTTGGGGGAATTACTGGAATTGTTAGGTCTTTGTAAATTATAGAGTGTGGTCTAGACATTCTCTATCTGTAAAGTGTCTTGAGATAACTCTTGTTATGATTTGATAATGTAAATAAAATTAAATTTAATTGAAATATTGATGCCAGATGGTGTGTTTAGGAACACAGAAAAGGTAATATATTATGTAATTTGTAACAGAGCATGGGGCAGTATACACAGTGATGTAGAAATTGTGTCTCTCGTGTTTATTTAAGTTTGCCATCATAAGGCTACAGACCCTGACAGGATTTTGACCTTTAAACTGAAAACCTTTGGTTTTAGTGATGCGGATGAGGGCTATCATTACCACTGAAAAAAATATCACTGGAATGTAATAAAAAATAAAAATTACTTTGAAACACTTTGAAACGTATACACCTCAAGTATTAATAGATTTATTTATAGATTTTAGTGCAGTATTTAATCAATCATGAAAATTGAAACAATTACATTAAAAACATTATTGCTTTTACTTAAAAAAAAAAAACAAAGAAACAAACAGGACCAAAAAGGTGTAGGCTGAAGCCTGAGCTTATTACATCTACTCTTTCAACATGAATAATTTTCATTCATATGAAGAAGAAATTAAACAGTACAGTTGCGGTTTGTAAGGCCACAAGCAGGCCAGCTTGCTAGCTAGCTCAGTAAAAATAGCATTAACTCTAATGCTGGCATTTAAACAGTACCAGCAACCAAAGGCATTGCAGATGACTTAAAGGCAGGCTTGGTAATGTTGAAAACCTAGCAAGATTTGAAAGTAGCATCTCCTTGGGGCTCCGTCTAACCCCTCCCCCCGCCCTTGGGGCTCCGACCCACACACAGACGTGCATGGGCACCGCTGCCTCAGAGCAGAGAAAGGACCGCAATTTTACTTTGTGTCTCATTCACCGGTAAGTAAACACCTAATATTACCATATCCAATGTTTAATACAACATTATCTGAGGTTACAAACCCAGCACATAGAAACATAAAAGCCAAACTCAGAAAAGAATACTGAAAGTTAGAAACTCAAACCAAAAAACAATGCTGTTATGCATCTAATTTCTTTCCTTGCCACTCTATAATTTATTTAGTTGTTTTGATAACTGCTTATTTAGTTTTCTGATCATTCATTTGCAGTAAACATACATTCAATTCAATAGTAACAGACATATTTGGCCTTACTCGACCTCCTCCTATTTGTTTTGTAACAATCTAATTGTTTTTCTGTTTTGAGAGGGCATGGCAAACTGCCTCATAGATAAAGCTGTACATGTCAATGTTACATTTTCTGCTGTTCATTTAGAAAATTCACTTCTACTTAACTTTTCCATAAATTAAATCACTGAAGATTGCCAACCAAATATGTTCTGAAGTAAAGGATTAGCTGTAAAAAAAAAAAAAAAAAAGAAGCTTTCTTTCAGTAATGGTTGTGGTCTGAAAGACAAAGAAAATAAAGAGAAACATAAAAAGGAATGCCTGACCAACTAAATAATGTAGCCTTCCAGGTACAGTATGATTTAATCTTGACCAAGCTGTGGCATGAAGGTTGGATATTAAACATTGCTCATCCTTGTTTTGACAGTGGACTCGGAGACAGAGACTGGAATACTAATGAGAGCAATTTTTCAATAGGGACGATTAATAACTTAAGGAGTGATTTTTTTATATATTTTGATTTTAATTAGCTTCGTTGAAATGAGTCCATTGTAACTGGAAATTATCAGTAGGAGCACAGTAGAAAATGCTTTTCTATCAAACATTGTGGCAACAGCAGAAGGGCAAAGTGGGGTAAAATATAATTTTATATCAGTAACTTAGACTATTACTATTTTTGCCAAGGCATTAAACTCATACATGGGTTTTGATAGTGTACTAGAAATTGAATTATGCAAATCATTCGTTGGGGAAATTGTCCCCAACTCCGCCTTGCTGATTACTGTAATAACGTTTTTAACATATTAATAATTTTTTCTCCATATCATATTTTTCATATTTTTTCAGAGATGGAAAAAACAAACACACACACACACACACACACACACGCACACACACAAAAACACTGGGCTATGATATGGAGAAGAGACTATAGTGAAAAGGGAAAAATAATTGCAGATGAATGCAAATATGATTTCCTTGTTTCCATATCAAACCAAGCGTCATGGTGTTTACACGCCTTAATGAAGATGTTTCATTAATTACAACAGCAATGTAATGGAGAATATTTACAAGCCTTCAAAGGCTGCAAGATACTGAGAGAAAATAAATAGTTATGCTATCGGGGAGCACTGTGCTTAGATGTTTTCCAGCTTTTACTTGTAAATGTAAATGTGTTGACTTCTTTGACAAACATAGAGAATAGGAGGCTCGAAATAAATGTGAGAGGGGAAGGTGTCTTTTCTTCTATGAATACAAACATGATAATAGAGATTAAAGAGATATTTAGCTGATATAAATCCAGCTCTGTGACTTGGCAATGTGGGCAGTGTGTGCAGATGAACGGCAGTTTAATGCCCATTGAGGCAAATTTGTGATTTGTGATATGAGGCATGTAAAATTTACTAAAATTGACCTGACTAATGAAACACTTTTAATATACATTATTTTCATAATAGTATAAAAAATACAGATAATATATATATTCCACAATCAATATTGTGCTACATGAGGCAATATTTCTTAGAAAAGTTCTTGGTTGACGTAGTCGAATAATGTCCTCAACTACAAGTTAAAGAATATAAATTTTGTTTCAGCAATCTGATAAAGCTGAAACTATTTGGAGTACAAAATGCTCCCCGAAAGGTGCAGACAAGAGGCTGTGTGGTGTCAAATAAGTATGTATTTGGCATGTATTTGGAAAGATGAACACAGTATGTACCATAGAACTGTTGCAATGTGGTTTTTGTCGTATTCTGTTCTCCTCTTCCTTAGTGTTTCAACACTAATCCATCATGTAAAGAAAACTGACTTTAAAACTGGTCATACACCATCGGTGTTGGCGTTTAATGACTGTGTGTGTGTGTGTGTGTGTGTGTGTGTGTGTGTGTGTGCTTATCGTACTCCTTTCTGGTTAGCAAGCCCAGGGCTACTGGTAGAGTGGTTGCCATGGAGTTTTGACATCATTTCATAAATGAAAATAGATGAGTCTGGGAAGTCAATATGGGCTGGAGCTGCTGAAGGGTGTTATGGAAAAAAATGAACCATCGAAATAACCTCCACTTCCCGCTTAGTCGCACATGCACATACACAAGGATGTCCACACTAGTTGTGATACATGTATCAGCCTGTGTTGGCATGTGTGCCACCACAAGAGGCTCATTGAGGTAATCATGAAATACATTAGATGTAAATAACATTTTAAGCATTATATTGGTGAGGGGAAATTTACTATGCTCCTCTTACAATGTACTCGCGAACAGTGCCCCTTTTGGTGTTTCTATTTATTCCATTTGCCTGCTGTCACATAAGTAGTTCTCTGTGCTTGGCATACTGTAACACCTTAAAGGGGTGACAGAATGCAAACCCGATTTTACCTTGTCATAGTTGAATAACGACAGTTTAGTGGGTAACTAGGACATACGTAGAACCTCAAAATCCCATTGACACCTCTTTCCTCTGCAAATCTCACAATTTGAAACTGCCTCTGAAAACGGGCAAATCTCAACAACGGCTCCTCCTCATTTGGCTTTAGTCTCTATCTTTGTCATGCCCAAACATTTACATAGGTTACACCACTGATCTGAGGTCAGCTTAGTCTTCTGAATAGGTCGCGCAGATCTCAGAAATTGTATACATTGTTCATCTGCTATTTTACCACTAAATTCACTTCTGAGACTTTTTAACGTGAAATCAACTATGTAGAGGTGAAATATGGGCTGTTTTACGAATATTGATCTCTAATTGCAAATTTTGTCCGACTGTTTGTCGGGAGTTCAGCGGCCGGTCCTGCCTGTGCTGCTGCCTCGCCGCCCAGCCTGCTGTGAGGTAGATGGAGCTCAGTCATGGCTGGCAGCCCACGGCACTCCATACCCGCGCAAAGTCACAGTTTTTTGAGTTAATGGACTACCAAACACCGCTGCCCTGACAGAGCTCCAGGGCCTGCAGCTCGCTGTTCTCTCTCCCCTCTTCCTGCTAAATGGCCGGTGTGTGTGAGTGAGAGCGCGGCCAGCGAGCTTGTTACGCCCACAATCTCTTACCACAGGTTCCAGTTAATCTTATAATGGATATGTGTGTTGAGTTATTTAAACAAACGATCAGGGAAATAAACTCCTCTTGTCCGCGAGTTTCATTGATAAAGCCTGCGGCTGGATGGAGCTCTATCAATGAGAGCTAGCTAGCCTCCTCTTAGACCTCTGAAACGAAACCCCTAATGTTCACAAAAATTAATTAAATTGAAATCGGACACCATTGTTAGCTTTATAAGACCTTGGGGTAGATGTTATATAAATGGCGCGACGAAATTCAAACTGTAAATATACTAGTTATGCTGAAATTGAAGCTAACTAGCCGCAATCTGTACACATAGGACTGAAGGGACAGTAACAGCTAGCTAACGAAACTCCTAGCTAATGTTCACAAAAATGCATTAAATTGAAATCGGACACCATTGTTAGCTTTATAAGACGGGTAGATTAGGTTATATAAGTGGCGTGACGAAATTCGAACTGTAAATATACTCTAGTTCTGCCGACAGCTGGCAGCCAGCCAGCTCCGTGGAGCCCCGAGCCCCGGTAGTCCAGTAACCGAGGAAACGGTGACTTTCACTGGGTATGGAGGTTGCCGCTTTCTCGTCAGTCTGTGTGGAGCTCCTAAAGTCCAACATGTCTTACCAAATTTGCAATTAGCCATCAATTTGGCCAATATTTGAGTTTTATATGGTTGATTTCTCCCATAAAAAAGTCTCAGAAATAGCAGTCAAACAATGCAAACAATAACTTTGCATTGTCTGAAATATGAGACCTGCTGTCTAGTCTCCATTGGATGTGTATGTGGTTCGCTCAAACCAATCAGCGCGCAGCTCATCTAAATATTCATGAGCATACCATATTTGGAAGAAAAGCTCTTGTTCCAAATAGACCCATATTCACAGGGTAGTTAAGGACCCATAAAATAGCATTCAAGCAATTTTCAGCCAAACCAATGTTACATACCCTATTAGGAGACCTTAAGGAACAGTGTGAAATACCCTATATAATCATTCTATCACCCCTTTAACAATAACTTTGAAAACCATCACAAACCACTTCATGTGATTAATGCAGAAAATAAAACAAATACAATTTACATATCAGGTGTTTGATGCTAGGTTGATGGAAGGTTTTGGAATGCCTTTCGTTTTGTTTTAGCTTGTTCATGTGGCTCCAGCAGTAACTTTTAATGCAGCGGTTAAAAGGTATCCTAACAGGCTGTGTCAGTCCCCCACACAGGGATGATGCATTCGGATTTCAGGCAGACAGGTAGCTGTCAGCATACAGGGAGATTAATGGACAAACACACAGTTACCACAGGAGTCTGCGTTTCTAAGGAGCTATGGGGATAGATATGCACAGGACAGTAGAGGGGAGTGACCTTGGACAGAGATTTTTATTTGAAACTTGATGCACATGAATGTTTTAGAGGCAATAGTTGTGTGTATGTGTTTAAAGTATAATCTTGAGGATTTTAATTTTAATAAATGTCTGTTAAGTCACTGTCTATCGTCAAATATAAAATGGTAAAAATTTTAAGCGAGAAATAGGCCACACAGTTGCTGAATCTGTCTGTTTTTTTTGATTGACTAAGGTCAGTTTGAAAGATTTTTGTCAGATTTTGAGAGGCGTTCGTCACGCTCATCCCGCTTGTCATTTCTAGTAAGTGTTTTAACATAAGTTCACTGATTCGCTAGTCAAGTGCTAGCACTCCACCAATCAGATTGGTCATTGAGTCCGACTGCCCACTGGCCGATTCAACAAGTCAAATCGGCCCAAATTAAAGCTGACGGCTCATCCGACTGATGACGGCATGGAATACAAGGGAGTAGAAACTTAGCTTTCTCACTAAGTAGACCTTCAATCCTCTCTTACTTCTAAGATTGTAATGATTCAAACAAGACTTAGGACAAAAATCACTTTTTGGGGGGGAAAGGGGGTGAACTGAATGCCGCGAAAAATGAGAAAAGCTAGAACTGTTTGGCCCTGAGGTAGAAACCATGCAAATGTGTTTCTTTCACTTAGGCCATTTTTTTTCTCGCATCAACTGAATTTAATGAAGTTCTGGAGCACAAAATGATCAGTGCAAATAGATATCAGGCAGTGCTCTGCCCTAACCCCAGATTTAAGAGTGTTTTCCTGCCCTCTCATTTCAACCTTTACTTATTTTTCACCCTCACATAACTCTTCTCACCACTTATATGAATTCTCTTCTCTGTCTCTTTCTTTATTACATGCCAGCAAGAGTGGTAAAGAGTGGGTGGTTTTGGTAATGAACTGTAATCCATCTCTCCCACCATCCAAACAACTCACTGTACTCCTCAAAGTTATTTATCTTAAGAAAATATATAACTTGGATTTATTAATGCTTTTTGCTTTCATCATGGCTGCACTTTTTTCATTTTAATAACATTTAACTCAGGTAATACTGAACCTTGATTAGTGCTAAAACAAGGTGTAACAGTCGAAATTGTGAAATGTACCTTTAAGACATACTGAGTTCCCTAGATACGAGAGAAGCACTGAGAGAAACATCAGACAGCATCCCATATTTCTTGGTTCAGTTGATTGGCGCTCCCGCTACAGACAGATGCATATTCTATATATATATTTTAAATGACTGTTTGCACCTCGTAAACAAACGCACAAGCGCACTTCCCAGTTATATTCTCCCATAAGCTCTCACTCCTTTACAAATAACTCTGCTAACCCACAGACCAGCTATATCATTCCAGTAAGTATATTTTAGAGTCCAATTTCTTCACTGTCTTTCTTTTCTATGTCCATTTATACGAGGGAGCAAGTAGGAAACTCGTCCTCTATATAAAAAAAATAATAAAAAAAGCCTGGCAGATAATAGCGGACCGACTGAATGATAGTCTAAACAAATACATTTACGAACTACTGCTCTTAACTGAAACCATTCAATGAGTCACTTGTCATTTGCAAAAACGAACACTTTGCATTAAAAGCGAGCAGTGGAAGTTAATATGACTTAGGTCATTCATATTTTAGCCCATGAGAGAGAGGAAGAAACACAGTAAAATAGATCATATTCTAGCGTTGTAGAAAATTGATCTTCATGGTAAAACAGTAAATAATGATTAACATTATCTTCTGCTCACTTTTAAGGCAAAGAGTACAACGGTTAATTTGTGCAAATGATTAATTCAATTCAATTCAATTTTATTTATAGTATCAAATCATAACAAGAGTTATCTCGAGACACTTTACAGATAGAGTAGGTCTAGACCACACTCTATAATTTACAAATCCCCAACAATTCCAGTTATTCCCCCAAGAGCAAGCATTAGCAGTGGCTAATGTGACAGTGGCGAGGAAAAACTCCCTTTAAGGAAGAAACCTCAGCCAGACCCAGGGTCTTGGTAGGTGGTGTCTGACGGTGCCGGTTGGGGATGTGGTGAACAGTGGCAATAATAGTCACAATAGAGATAATGGAACAGTGACTACAAATGGTAGTAGCCTAACTCTTTAAATGGTTTGATTATGACGGTTTCAATTCAGAGCAGTGGTCAGTTAATGTATATTTTTAGGCTGCTTACGCATTCAGTCGGTCCGTGATCGTCTGCCATGCTTTCTCTCGCTGTTTTATTACAGCGGATGTGTTTCTTTTTTACAAATAATGTGGGCCCCCTAAATTTCATCGCAGCCCCCCTAAAAATTATAATTCTAAAAAAAATTTTTTTCTTTTTTAATCAACTTTTGTGCTTCAAGTTAGAGTTTGCGAACTTGTTTGTTAGTGACAGAGGACAAACAATTACAGGTTCAAAGAACTTGAAACAGGTTTTATATCCTGTGTGGCTGTCGCCGATGCTATGCACCTGTAACCCAGTCAAGGAAAGGGTTAACAGAAACGTGGTGTTGGCTAATCAGAGGTGGTTGTGCCAGACTCCTGCCTTTGGCTGAGTCTGTCAGAGGGAGAGCAGGAGTACATTTGGAAAGTTTAACCTTGGTAGTTCCCAGACAAGAAGTTGGTAATTTCATGGTGCAGTTTAAAACCCAAATTGAAACATAACCAGCTAAAATTGCTGACTGTTAGAACATTGTGTGAAATTGGTCATTATCACTGTGACTTATAAAGTGTCAGGTTTATTTCCATCATAGTGTTAATAGTGTAAAAAAATGTTAGCTGACGTTGTTGTTCAGTAGCTAGTTCAGAGATTATCGGCTAACGAATTTACTGATTTAGCAGGGGGGGTTAACCCTTTTGCAAGGCACTGTATCCATGTAACATTCTCATTAGGGGCTAAAGGTTTGATCCTGGAATCTCCCATGGGGCTGCCTAAGGCTGGCTGGAGGATTCCACCAATTTAAAGCCAGGTTTTACTGAATAGATCAAAAGGATGCCCTGAGGTTATAAATATAGCTTCAATCTTCAACCTTACAGGAACACTTAGCTATTTCACTTGAAAAATTAACAAATGACACACAGAAAGGGTTTGTAGATTTTGGCTGCATGCTGACCAGGAGTGTCCATTTTCTCCCTGACGGCCGATCAGTAGTGGACACCATTGGAGGAAAATGCTTCCGGGTCCTGTCCCGAGGAATGAAGGATGGTTACTGTACTGCTGACATTGAGCACCTGGGTGATGCCAGGGTGGAGGACAGTGACGAGCTACAGAGACTACAAGAGCTGCATGACGCAGTGTATGTGCAGGCCCGCGTCTGGTTCCTGCAGCACTTTGGACCAATGCCAGAACGCGAAGCTGACATCCAGGCAACTCCTAATGGTCCAGCGTGCTGCTGGTGGCTGCTGGCTGTTCTGCCTATCGACCCACGCTACCAGCTGTCTATCCTCGCCATGACCAGCCTCAAAGAACGCCTGGTGAAGATCCAGCACATCCACACATATCTGCAGAGCATCCCCAACAACTAGAGCTTCTTCTTCTCATCACCGCAAACATCCTTTAAATTTTTAAATGACATTCAAGTAACCCTGTAACAACATTTCGCCAACTTTTGTTTCTACTGCCATCTGATCCTTCAACTTTTGTTTTTACAGCTAAAAGACGCCTCGTTTTACAGTTCTTCACATAAAGCCTACACTAGATAAAAGCAAAGCTGAAACATTCTTAAACTGTGGGCAAACCACCTCAGGGATGCTTTCGCTGAGGCACATTATTTGTTTGTGACTGTGGGATATTATTAAAAAAGAAATAAAAATAAGAAAAAAAAAAAAAAAAGAAAAAAAAAGGGGGTTGGTGGTATCTCAATCAGTAGGGAGTTGGGTTGGGAACCGGAGGGTCGCTGTGTCAGGTCCCCATATGGACCAAAGTATGGTGGTGGACTGGTAGCTGGAGAGATGCAAGTTCACTTCCTGGGAATTGCCAAGGTGCTCTTGAGCATGGCACCGAACCCCAAACTGCTCGGGGCGCCTTTCCATGGGCAGCTCCCTCACTCTGACATCTCTCCATTAGTGCATGTATAGGTACTGAGCATCTGTGTGTAAAGTGTGTAACAACAAAAAGAGTGAAAACATTGTAATTTCCCCTTGAAAGATTAATAAAGTATACATTATTATTATTATTATTATTATTATTATTATTATTATTATTATTAGCGCTGAGTAACATTTTTTGCATGCAAATGAGGTTTCATTAAATCATCATTAAAGTCACTTATTTTGTACGTTATACATGTTACCATGTAATTTTAATTCTACAAATGTACATAAAACACTTACATTACTATGTATGCCAAGAAAGCATATATAATGCTAGTGCTTGAAGAACCTACAGTACAACAAAGATGGCCGAGCAAACCCAATTTTACAGCAATGTTTGTTAATCCCCCTTAGAAAGATGCTTGATCTCCTGAAAGCCTGTTATTTACTAGGTACCATCCCAAAAAAGTGTCTTCTCTGACAAGCTAGCAGTTAACAATTTTTTGGTTTATATCAATATCCTGCAGCTGGTGGACACAGAGCTGCTTAATCTCTATTTCTTTTTTCAAAAGTCAGGCTTTCACATTGGTGCTATACAACAGAAGCTAATACACATTGTTCATGATGAATGCATATGCTATTTTCTTTCAAAAAAATAATAACTTTTACAAACTACGAGCAAATGACGACAACAGTACTTCTTGGCAAGTAGCCAATCAAATTGCAGCGTGGCAACTCTCAAATTTGTGCCATCTGCTTTCATTGCCTAAGGCTTTGGCATGCGTATTGTTGTTTTCCCACATTCGGGGCACTTGACATTGCGAGTATGGGGCTACCCCCACATAGCCACCTTGCAAGCTAGGCAAAAGACAATTTTAAAACTATTATATGTAGTCATTGACTTTGAATTGTTCTTTTTTTATTTATTTCTATTTTTTATTTTTACAGGCAAGTCATTAAGAACAGGTTCTTATATAAAATGACGGCCTGACAAGTGGCATAGCCACTTAGGGACAGGGAAGAGGGCTAGATAATAAATACAAGAAGAATGTAGAAGAATGATAAATACTATTTTCGGCTGCCCACAGGTGGGGTTTTGTCTCACTTGCCCCAAAAGAATCAAAGCCTCTACACAAGTAAGTCGTTTGTGTTGTGTGTTGGTTTTCTCCAGACACAATCTCAGGCTGGATAAAGAAAAGCAATCTCTCAGATAAGTGATTTGTGAAAAGTGTCACATTCTCACCTCGCAGTAATTGCCTGTTGGTGTCACTGTGCTGTGGTGATAGGTGCTTGTAAAGCGAGAAGGGATGGGCAGGCGTGTGGGGGGTTACTATAACCAGCTTGAGTGATGTATTGTCAGGATTGAAAGGAGAGCTCTACAATGCACATACTTAAATACTTTTGTATATCCTCTGAACACATAAAATATGAAAGTGCTGCAGGGTGTAAAACATAGGTAATTTCATCTGTGTGTGTGTGTGTGTGTGTGTGTGTGTGTGTGTGTGTGTGTGTGTGTGTGTGTGCGCACGGTAAAGAATATAATCTGGCCTAAAGCGATTGAGCGATGGCATTAAGTGGGACTCTACACTTCTATGACTGACAGGAAATGAAGGAAAGCAGCAATGAGAGAGACTGAAAAAGGTAGACATGCACATTATCAATGTCACGCTGGTTGCAATTTTAATATTTTAGCTGAGCGTCATATCACCTTCTTACTTGTCCCCATTCCCAATTTCATTTCTTTACTTCCCAGCTGCCAGCTTCTGTCAGATTTTGCAGCATCCCTGGTTCAAATCCCTTTGATCTGTGTACAAAAGGAATTAAACTGGTTAGAGAAGGTTCCTGTTGTGCTAAACTGATTACCTGGCCCTTTTGGACATGCAGAAAGCTGGGTGAATACAGCATAGTTTGATTTGAATAAAGTTGAAAGCTTGAATATTCTATGAGATTGGCAAGGCTTTCTGGCCATCTTTTATTTAGTTTACGCCAACTTGTTTCATTCCCCTCAGTGTTTCTACTTGAAAACATCTTTTCAGCTCTCGTACATTTGTGGAGAGACATTCATTCAAAATTCATTCATTCAAAACATTTAAACAGATATGCGGACTGCTGAAAGTAAAGTTCGGAGATCAAGACTAAAAGGTTCGACATAAGAATAACATATACACATATTCTTAAGCTGGTTTATCACTTAAAGTTTCTGTTTTCAAACATCTATGTCCACTACAATGTCCACTTTAGCACACATTGTAGATTCACATCCCAACACTGCAGCTATACAGTATCACTATTAAAGTAGCTGAAATAAGACCCTTAACCAAAAAACGTAAATGACAAACAAAGTCCTTGAAACTAAAAGTCATGCTCTCTCATACATCAGGAAAATAATCTTGCCATGTCATATTATGAAAAATCTCATTATGGTATGTAAATTTGATAGCACTGAATATGTGAGAGGAGGCATATGCATATGTTTGTTAGCCAGCTCTTCTGACAGCTCTCTATAAAGCTCTCCAGTGTGATAGCCTCATGATGGAGCCAAACTCATCAGGGATGTCGGGGGAAACAACTCAACTTGATTTTGACACATGGAGAGGGTTCGCAGAGGTGAAGAGCTCTTAGATGCCTCTCCAGACGCCAGTTCACGCCACGGACACACACATATATCTGTACAGTACATGCACACAGACAGAGAGACAAATGCAGGCACACACTTGACTCGTGAACACTTGTCGTAACATATATGACACAAAAATCCATGTGAAATCTGGAGAGCATGTGGTGGTGAAAATGAGGGTTAGAGCCTGAACATCACCTGGGCTGTTGTACAGTACAAAACATCTGTCTGTTACTCTTGTTTACAAATCATCAATCCAACTTTGAACTAGCTTTGGACAGAAAATATTTGATCCCAAATCAACATGCATAAATTGTCACTTGCCTCATTCAATAGCTGCAATGGAATATTTATTAATATTGCTATCTCAATTAGCATCGCATTGGTATCGGACTTGCTGTAGTTTGACAAATAGTGGCAGCTGTGATGAACATTCAAACTTTGTGTTGTGACCATTTTGCCACTTATGACTTTAACAACTATTTGATGTTATCCCGATAGACGTGCAAAACATGAATGTGGTAAATACACTAGAAACAAGTACTTATGTCTAAATGATGAAATTGGATCTGAAAATGATGTTCCATTTACGTCTGCCAACTCTATTTTAAGGTAAATACGCCAAGTGGTAGATGGTGGCTGAACCACTACTATGACCCCCTCCCCAAGGCTTTGTTCAGGCACCAGCACTGTGTTAAAGCATGTAATGAGGCCACTGTGTTGTCACAGCTTACTTAAAAAAAAACGCCACATCGTGAGGCATAATGCCTTAAAATTCATCTATCTGTTACTCAAACAGACCTTCCATATTTCATTTTATCACAGGTCCCTAAAGCAACACTTTCACACCAGGCCTGCACTGCCATGCTGTTGGCAATATGATGTGCAATACAGTTGGTTTGTCATACACAAGCTGCTAAAAAGGAGGCCTATCAACAGCACTGAGCAAAGTCATTTTGGTACTGGTCAAAGCAGCTTGGGCAGTAAGGGCTAAGTTAAACAGAAATAATCCATCAGTTGTTTGACGATGGGAGCAAGGGTCTGAGACCTAAACAACAAGCAACATAGGAAAAAAATGGACCACTAAAGTGCAGTCTCTCAGATTGGCCCAACACTGTGGTGAGTTTCAGAAAGTTGGAAATTAGACTCTCCACCTCAAAGGGCGCCAGGCACAGTGATTCCACAATACTTGTGGCAAACAATGGCTTAGTGTTAGTAAGTGTGTTATACAAACTAAAGTGTCATTGCACATTGTCTCCAACATGACCTGAATTGTGAATTCAACTAAAAATGAACACCATCTGGTCATTAAAGCATATTTGGCAATATTAACATTTTCAGCTTTCCAGGTTTTAGTGCAACATACTTTGTATACTGTGCGGATTAAACATGTGATTCTTCTTAACAATTTGCTGTCCATGTCAGAGGTATTGTTTTAATTTAAGAACAGATTTGGGTCTGTAACTTAGCCTGGGTTAAGGAGTTATTCTACTGTTATGGAACATCTAATTATGAGCAAAAAGGGAGAAAAAAAGCAAAACGAAAAATGTGGAAGAGAGAAGAGCGGGGAAGACAAGAGAGATAAAGACCTAATTAGTAGTCATATTTCTTCTCATGTTTTTTGGGTTCTTCTAACGATGATAAGCAGTTTCTGCTCTGTGTTTTGTATTGTGTGTGTGTGTGTGTGTGTGTGTGTGTGTGTGTGTGTGTGTGTGTGTGTACAGTTGCTTGAGAGCGTGTGTCTCTTTTTTCCCCCTAAGAATTAGTTAGAGGTGTTTTGGACCATGCTTCTCTTGTACAACTATAACCCCATAGCTTTGAGTGATGTAGTGATTAGGATAATGATCTGCCTCTATTCTATGGCCAGTTTAACTTATCTATGTGAGCGCTAGTCAGGGATCAAACAGCCCAGTGCTTACTCCTGCTTCTATCCTTACAAATACTCTTTGCACGCTGCTCACTGTTCGTCTCTGACTTTACAAAAGGACCATCATTTGTACCACCACCAGCCTTTCCCTATAGCCTGTAGAACAACAAGCCTTCTCTCTGGCCATGTTTTAGGAAATCATTTGTATCGTATCTGGTCTGTAGCATAATGACATATGGAGAGGGCCTCATATGTGCATGTATTCTTAATATCTGTGGCTGTGTCCACTGCTGTCTGCATTTCTTCCAAAAGGCTTTAGAGCAAATCAAAAAAAGATACAATACTGTATATAAAAAAATGTTACAGTTAAAAGTTGCACACATGTACAATAGAGCGCAATACAAGTAAGGTACAATACTTCTCTGAAGATAATAAATATAGAAGCAGTAGATACCTCAAAAGCCAATGAGAAATAGCAACAAAAAAACCACTAGTGAATAGACCTAACTTAACTTGTTGAACGGCTTCACACTGGGAAAAACCAGGGTGATAGATCTCAATGAGTTAAGTGATTGTCTCTCTCCACAAGTACTGCTATTTTGTTGTTGGTTCTATGAGTCACTTTACCCCCAAATTGCTCGGGTTAAGTTCAGCTAGCTGCCATGAGTACAGTTAATAACTGCATTTTTTGGCAGTTATTGAGAATTAAAGTAAGGTCTAAAATATTTTATAATGTGGGTCATGTAGGTGAGATTTGTGTTTTTGGTGACACATTTGGTGAATCAGCTGCTCTGCTGGGCAGTGTTGTAGTACTCAAGCTCGGTCTTGGTCTCCCAATTTTTGAAGGTCTTGGTCTCGTCTCGGAATAGACCGCATTTTTCCTCGGTCTTGTCTCAGTCTCGGATAAAGAGGACTCTCGATTTTATTTCAAAACACGGTCAAAACCACAACTGCAGGGATTTCTTTAAATTGCCTCTGTATTGTCTGATTCATGCCTATGTGTTAAAACTTGCAAATGCAACCAATAACTTGACATCTAATTTGATATTGTGAACCCCCCTCTCCCTGCCCCCTTTACACGCACTCCCAAGAAAGTGAATGCGGGAGACAGGCGAAGCACGGGCTGTAACACAAATCTGGTCTTGGTCTTGACTTGGTCTTGACTTGGTCTTGACTTGGTCTTGCCATGCCTTGGTCTTGGTCTTGGTCTTGACTTGGTCTCAAAACCTCAAAGTCTTGGTCTTGTCTCGATCTCGATACAATCTGGTCTTGACTTGGTCTTGGTTTAGGTGGTCTCGACTACAACATTGATGATGGGATTAAATCTTTTTATTGTAAATGTCTGCTGATGTGGCTTTGTGTGTGTTAAGAATTGTCTGCATCTTTTTGATTACTGTGTGAACAAATCTTTATTTGCAAATGGCACAGACATTGACGGATACTAATTCAAATGTTGTGCATACACATATCAAGGGGTTATTCCTAATAAAGAATTTCCAACATTTATCGCTGCCCCCCTCCCTCATCATCCCACCCCACGGTGGCATCCCTCTTAATAACCCCCAACCCCCAGCTTGAGGTCTCCCATGGACTGCTTAACCATAGTTTATTGAGAAAAGTATTCCTCTTTTCAAGACCCATGGAGCTTATTCATTATTTGGACTGTACTGTGACCACCGTTCCAAAGTGAATAATTTTGTTTTATTAATTCGGGCAGGAGACAACTCAAGCAACACAATATCATGAAAATAAGTGAGGCGGCAGCCATCTTTGAACTAAACTGCGGCTTTAAGACGTCCCAGCAACATCTTGCACTATCTTATGTAGGTTTAATTCTTACTGAGAGTCATCATTGAGGAGCAGCAAAGTTGGATTGTGTGGCATGGCCTTTCCTATCATTTCAGACAATGCTTTAGATATCCAATCCCAAAAGGCTTAAACAGAGGGACACTCCCACATCATGTGTTTAGAGCTTCCCAATGAATTAAACTGGCACATATTGCAGTTTGGAATTTGCACTTGTATCATGAAAAAAACAGTTGACAGGCATATTGTAAACTCTGAGACAGAAGTTAACATGGATAAGTTAGTGGTTTAGATTGTCCCACTCCCAACATATGTCTTCATCATTTAGATCAAAGTCTCTATTCCTTTCTCTGAGCATACACAGATATTTCTGTTGCCCAGACAATGGTTTGGAGTACTGATACAAACACCTTGGTGGGAAAAGAGTTCATCCAGTCCATTAAAGGGTGAATGGCTCACAATATGATTTAAAGTGCTGACTGTGTCTACTGTTTTCCAATAGCTTTGGCCATAACAGTGTTTCAGCAGTGATTACAAGTTGTGTGGTTTTAAAGCATTATACATGGGTATCTCTAAAGGTCTGCACTGACTCAACATCTTCAACACAAATGGAGTAACACTGTAGTGAAAAAAACTGGATAAAAATAAATTGCTGCCTGTCCATTTAAAGTAAACAGGCAGCAATATAATTTCAATCAGGAGACTTTGTTGCAGATATGCAATGATTTATTGAACATATGCATGATTTGAAATGTACAGTCTTTCGAGATTAGACTCCATCGTTATATAAAAAATATAATACTTTTTTAAAGGGGTAGAAAGCCGAAAGATAATCCCCCCGATGGAGTCTAGACACTGATGGTGGCGTGAGTACCCAAACCGAAACGCTGTCGGTAGTAGCCTGCCGGATGAGGACCCAAGAGCCGTATTTGATGAAGCCCGGAGGAGCAAGGGGAGGAGGAGGGTTGTGCTCTTATCCTGAAATGACAACTGAGCAGCAGAGAGAGACAGGTTTAAAACCTTGGCTCAGCGGCCGGGTTACATGGTCTCTACATGTTTTTTATTTTATTTTTTTATTATTGAAGAGCTGAGAGCGGAGCCAGAAAAGCGGTGGCCAGAGAATGTTCAACGCTGCCAGAAGCGGATGTGCCCGGCTGAGGAAAACTGCTCGGCTGGGTCGCAAAAGCCATCACGTTGCTGACGGTCGCCAAAGAAGCAGACGCAGAATTGACTTCCACTGCTTGAAGTCTAGAATCCAGAGACCTCATTGAGCTAGCCAGGGACTGAAGGGAAGCGAGGATGAGGCCAGATTCTGAAGAAGTGCCCGGAGCAGCCGCGCTGCCTCCGCGGCCGAGAAAGCCACCGCCTCGGTTCTTCTGCGGGGGGCCGAAAGGGAGATCAGCCTTTCTGGTCCGCTTGCGTCTGTGTACGGGCGCAGCGATGAAAGATAAATCCGCTGGTGAAGTACATCCTGCCAGGTCAGCCAGTTCGCGAATATCAGGAGACGGAAGGTCGGGAGCCGGTACGTTGCCGTGATCCTGAAGCTGTTGGAGGGCCGACACCATCTCGTCTGAGTGAAAACCAGGCTGCGTAGCTGGCATTGCCAAGCGAGAACTCCTTCGCAGCCCGTCTGGGGAAACTGCAATTGGCACCATTGCCGTGATTGCTGGATCCGGCGCCACCGGATCAAGATCGGAATCCGACATGGTAAGCAGAAAAAGAAACAAGCCAAACAGAAATGAAACCAGAGCCATGTAACAGTCCAGCGAACAATCCGTAGTTGTGCTCTTATCCTGAAATGACAACTGAGCAGCAGAGAGAGACAGGTTTAAAACAGGGATGTCGTGCAGTGATTGGCTCGTGATTTTCATGGCCGCTTCTGATTGGTTAAGACAAAAGTGAACAACTCTACAGCTGATCCATTCAGGGGAGTGAGAAGGGATCATGTTTAAGAAGTCTTCCTGAAAGAATTTGCACTGAGCTCCATTTCTCTGCTTTTCCGCCCCTGCTTGTTTTCTTGTTACTTTGCCACATGACTCACAGTGTTTTATTTCAACTGCTTATTTTAACTACCACAGATGGTAGTAGTGTTTCAGAGAAAAAATACAGTATATTACATTCTATCTTCATGTTATTAGGATTTGTACTTTAAAGAAGTGAGGGTGGAAATGTTCTTCAATAATAGTAAGCTCTTTTTATACCGGCAGGACAGACTAAAATGTGTGAACATTGCAAGCAAGTTATATGTGTGTCTTTGTATACATTCCTGTGTGTGTGTGTGTGTGTGTGTGTGTGTGTGTGTGTGTGTGTGTGTGTGTGTTGACCTGTCAGGTGTAAAACAGAGGTGTGTTAAGTTCACTGTGGTTGCTGTGATCTGCCTGCTGCTCCTTCTGCTGCTGGCTGGAATCCTCCTCGCTTATTACTGTGAGTGCCAGATTTATCACCACTGTCTGCTGTAATAACTTACTGTATATGCTACTACAACCTTTCTGTGAATTAAGTCTTGTCTCTTTTTGCCCCAGACTCCTCGTCCTGTGTGCACAGGATGCAGTGTGGTAACGGGAGCTGTGTATATTATTATTATTTGTATATATGCCAGTGAATATGTCACATATTGAGCCCTGTTAACTGACAGTGGTTGTCATTATGTGTGTAGCGATTTGTTTTGTCTGCTTTACTCATCTCCTGTTAATACAACACGATGGGAAGAGAAACATGACAAAGCAAACCATGGAGTGAAAAGAGAGTGAGGAAAGAGTGCAAGGCTGTCATAAATCAGATTTGTTATGTGTGAGAATTAGAAAATCCAGGCAGATAAAGACCTAGGGAGAAGAGGAAATGCCGTAAAGGAGAGAAAGGGATGATTAGATGAGATGAGGAGTCATCCTAAAATCCCTTTAAAGTGAGCTCTATCAAGAGTACATTAGATATATTTTCTACACTTTAAGCTTGAACTTGAACTATAAATGTTAAATGCTGGCAGCATCTTCTCCATTAATAAACAGTAGTGGCATCGCTGAATGATATCAACAAACATGACTCAAAATGTCCTTATTTCATATTGGAGTCTCAGATCAGATGAATATAAACATCCTTATTATGGATTGGTCAACTACATCAAAGTATCTTCCCAGACTCTCTCTGGAGTCTGCTGATAATCCAGGTAGAAAGTGAAGCCACACTACGGACTACACAGACATGGTAAGTAAAAGCAATGGCTGTCAAATTTGGACAAGAAACCAAACAGAATATGATATGACATACGATGTGGTAAGAAATGCATTTTTTGATACATGGCGGACAGAGGAAAACTACATTTACAATTAGTTCACAAATGAATGAATATTTGCAGAAACCATGTCAAGCCAACTTAAAATACATTAATGAAACTATCTTCGTCAGATTTTCTCTTGGCATACCAGAGAACAGTTTTAGAGAAAAAAAAAACATAGACTGAGATTGAAATGAACATGATGAGTAAGCCATCTTATGAAATTCTGGGCCAAAAATGCTCGCTTTGATGGACGCCACAAAGAATGTCACACATCAAATGTGTGTGTGGATGCATGGGGGCATGCGTGTCATTGTCATCATTTACTTAAATCAGCTGCAGCCATGCGTTTTACAGTGAGAAGGATACAATGATTACACACATACATCATATATTTACTCTGGCACATGCAGTGCGCTGACAAGGAAAGAAAAAAAATAGAATGAATTAAATGGACAACTGAGAAGGGTCTGATGTCAACCAGGCTAATCAGCCATATCAGAGTTTAATGTTTTGGGACAATATATTTCCTTTGCACTTTTTGTTTTTCTCTTTATTTCTGAAGCAGATTTTGACTTTAAATGCACCTTTGTCAGTCACTGGATCACTCCATCTGTCTCCCCTCCCTCTTTTGAACCCCTCTATTGTCTCAATCTGTCATTTCTCTTTCAGTTTGTGTACATGTTATGGACGTTGTTGCCAAAGTAAAACTGACGTAATCCAAGCTTGAAATATTGTTCCCATCGCTCTTTATCCTACCTCCTGTGTTTCCCCAGTGATGGTCCTTTTCTCATTAGCTTCCCCCCCTCATTCTCTTTCCATCTGCACACATTCCTCTCCCCTTTGTCTCCACCTGCTCACTGCTCCTGCCTCTCTTTTCTACTTGTGTTTACTTGGAGGGGATTCAACGCAGACAGAGGGGGGAAAGGGGGTTGAAGTTGAGGGTGTGGTGGGTTGATTTGTCTCATTGGTCCTGATTGTAATCAATTAGGGTGTGCTGCTCATTAGAGCTATACTTGGATCATTATGGAGGCAGCATCTGCTGCCTGTACACACGTTGACAAACTATAACAACACTAGACCACATCAATGCCAGACACTTATGTATGTCGTAATACCTCACAAGAGTTGGCATCAGATGAGGTAACATCACTTGGGAATATGTGTTTATATTCTGACTACAAGAACTGGGTGTTGAATTTATAGATCTTATAAAAAATTCTAGTTTGTGATGTCGACAATTTTATTATGGTGGATGTAGCCTATATGTGTACTTGCCTCTACACAGTGAGTACCACACAATACATCTGATAAATACCCGTTTTATTCCCTCATCCCTCCACCACACTGCCCATGCACAAACACACACACACACACACACACACACACACACACACACACACACAAAACATTTTCTGCCAAGTCCTCCGTGCCTGGCCACACATAGAGTAAAGCTGTAGATTACAGCAAAGGTGAACACAGGCCACCCATGCTTCTCAATGATATGCTGCCCATTCAAGGTTGCACGTGCGCACACACACACACACACACACACACACACACACACACACACACACACACATACACACAAGCATTCACAGTTGTCACAGACTTACAGGTATGGATGCAAACACAGATTTATTGTATACACACACACAGACACACCCCTGCACATACACACGCAAGTGAGGGTTAAAATATCAACTCATAAATCAGCGAGACTGGAATGCCGGCATTTAAAAGGCCCTGTCCACAAACTGTAAATATATGCAGCCTTTATGAGAGCCACTGTTCCAGAGGTCAGTGAGGGTAGACACTGGGGTTATGACAGGGAAGTGAATACTGCATGTCTTTCTCTGGAGCTCTCTTTACATTTATGCCTCTGCCACTGTCTCCTGCTCTTTCTTCCTGTATCACTTCTTTTGTCTTGTCACGTCTTTTGGGGGGGATTGTTAGGTCTTTGTAAATTACAGTGTGGTCTAGACCTACTCTATCTGTAAAGTGTCCTGAGATTACTCTTTTTTTTTTGACACTATAAATAAAATTGAATTGAATTACAGTCAGAACATTCATCCTGATTCCTGTAGCAAAATAAAGACGGCTAAACAGCTGATGCACAGAGGGAAAGAAAGATGCAATACTAAGATGCATGGTTCAAAAGATAGCCCTTTTGATTTATATTGCTATCCTGGAATTGCTCAATAAATGACAACTTACTGAAACAGAACAGCATATGTCTTCAATCACCAAACCTAGTTGGCTCTATAGGGTCATTGGGCCACATTTACGAATATGTGCGTAGAAATGTTCTTTGTGCACAAAATAAGTGTGCACACACAATTACTGTTGGATTCATGTCACATGTGCACCTACTACCTCCTTCTTACAACCTTGCGTATGTTAGTGAATCAGAATCATTCTAAATTGACAGGTGCATACCCGCTATTTGCAATCAGCATACTGCCACGCCCCCTTATGCGTATAAGGAAATACGTTTGCCTAGAGATTGATGGGAGGAGAAAGCCGTGAAGTTGTTGTAAAGATAAGCATGGCCTCTAAAGAATATAAGCAAACAGATTTTCTGACTGAAGAAATTGAAACAATTGTGTCAAAGGTGGAGGCCAAAAAAAGGCACAACACTTTGGTGTTTCCTCGGGAGTGACAATGCTTTAACAAAACAAAAATAAGGCGTGGGGCGCAATAACCGGACTGTGACTAAGATATGGACTGTGGCTCAGCTAAAAAAGAAATGGTTTGACATTAAAGTTTATGCCAATACAAAAAGAATAACAGACCAGAAGAAAAGAAGAAAACACGTGGAGAACAAGGACCACCTGATCTGTCAGCCCAAGATTAGAGATTCACCGCAATTATTGTTTTATTAATGTAGCATTTGTATAATTCTTAATTGTATATCATTCTTTCTTTTACTTTTTAAATTAACATTTTAACTTTCTTTTTTTACATTGCTGTATCACCAAATCAAATTCCTGTGTACATTGTACATTTGGCAATAAAGCAATTCTGATAAGTGGTATATTTCCAAAAAATGAGGATAAAAGGGCATCACATTTAAAGCTATTTAATACATTTGGCCAATGCATTAGTAAATTAAGTAAAAAAAGATTTTTAATAGTGTTGTCTATTAAAACCGTTTTTAATATGCTACGTATTTAGTAAAAAGCCTGTTTACATTTTCTACAACAGACAGGCCTTTGTCATTTGTGCGTATGCAGTTCGCACAAATGTGGCTATGCACCTGTTTTTTTAATCCTCCGTGTCCTCCTTGGCTACTAGCAAACTGCGTGGAGGAGGGGGGATGCGCGGTCATGGAAGGCTTGTATCATGTGGACGCGCCGACAGTTTTGTTGTCATTACTTACAAACTAAACTAAAATCTGTCCTGCTCTACCACCTACTAACCGCTCTGTTAAGCTGCTTCATTGTGTTTGAGTATCTTTTCCGATAGACACTGTGTTGGAGAGCATGGGCATTCTCTGGGGTGGTGTCTTTCTCTGTGGATCTAAATTGAGGCAGTTCTAAATTTGTTTGTAGAGTACGTACAAATTCAGGTAAGAAAATATTGATCCAGGATTTGTGTGTAAAACATTCATATGTACGGTTTAAGCACAGATTCAGCAGGGGTTGTAGCCAATTCCGTGGTCTGTCCCGGGACCATGGTCTCTGGCAGGGACCAGTGGTTACTGCCACTAGGGGTGCTAAAGACACTGGTTGTGACTAGCTCATCAGTGGTCTGCCCTGTGGTCCCTGTGGTCTGTGAAGCGGCTTTAGTATTTTCTCCCCTTTCCTGTCGTTTTGGCAGCACTATTAGCTGGTTAAATGTCAGCGATCATAATCTTTTGTCTATAAAATGCACTATCAGATATATTATGATTATTATTGTTATTATTATTGATTATGAAGATCCGTGTGATCAGGACCAGCTGGTCTCTGGCACAGACCAGTGGTCACAACCACTAGGGGCGCTAAAGACACTGGTCGCGACCAGTGGCACAGCGGTCATGACCAGCTTCTTACTGGCACAAAGGGCACTAAAATTACTGGTACTGACCACCTCCTCTGTGATCTGTTCTGTTGTTTGGACCAGTTGAGTAATCTGTGGAGTGTTTGTATTTATTTTTAATACAACTTTTCACGTTTCTCACTGTGTTAGCAGAATCGCCTAATGTGAGAAGCCATAATCATTTGTCTATCCAATGTTATTTATCACTATTATTAATAGAAATCATAATAACAATGACTACATTATTATTATTAGTCATAGTTGTATGAGTAGTACTATCGATTATGCAGGTCAGTGTGTTTGTGACCTGCCTTACAGTCCTGACCAGCTCCTCGCGACAAGCTCCTATGACTAATAATAATAATGTAATCATTGTTATTATGATTTCTATTAATAATAGTGATCACTAACATTGGATAGACAAATGATTATGGCTTCTGCTAACACAGTGAGAAACGTGAAAAGTTGTATTAAAAATAAATACAAACAAACACTCCACAGATCACTCAACTGGTCCAAACAACAGAACAGATCACAGAGGAGGTGGTCAGGACCAGTAATTTTAGTGCCCTTTGTGCCAGTAAGAAGCTGGTCATGACCGCTGTGCCACTGGTCGCGACCAGTGTCTTTAGCACCCCTAGTGGTTGTGACCACTGGTCTGTGCCAGAGACCAGCTGGTCCTGATCACACGGATCTTCATAATCAATAATAATAACAATAATAATCATAATATATGTGATAGTGTATTTTATAGACAAAAGATTATGATCTCTGACATTTAACCAGCTAACAGTGCTGCCAAAACGACAGGAAAGGGGAGAAAATACTAAAGCCGCATCACAGACCACAGGGAGCACAGGGCAGACCACTGAGGAGCTGGTCGCGACCAGTGTCTTTAGCGCCCCTAGTGGTTGTGACCACTGGTCCGTGCCAGACCACAGAATTGGCTACAACCCCCTCTCCACAGATTTATGCACACTGTTTGAGAATAAGGCTCATTTAATGTGTTGGCCTGTCCAACATTGTGAAATATTGCAGTGAATATGTCAAAAAGATCCAAAAATAGTGATATATTTTGGGTTTGTATTTTTTTTGCAAACATTACATCCTCTAGTGTTACTATAGACGATTAGGAGAGTTAAGGTCAAATCAACTTCATGAGAGTGAAAGCCATGATTTGTTTGCATGTGTGTTCTAGGTTCCCAGAGAAAGACAACACAAGAGACAAGAGAGACAAAATGGTTGGGTGTGTGTACATTTATGTTTCGCTGTCAGCTGCACTTAAACAGAATTGCAGCATGAGGGCAAAGGGGTTAGGCCTGTATTCTGTAAATTACTTCTTTCCTAGTTCCAGGGTCCTCTCTTTCTCTCTCTCTCTCTCTCTCTCTCTCTCTCTCTCTCTCTCTCTCTCTCTCTCTCTCTCTCTCGCTCTCTCTATCTCTATCTATCCCTGTGAGCGTGCCTGAACTGACCACACACAGTAATAGCCCTCAAGGTTAATTGACCATAAGCAGAGCACTTGTTCCTCCAAATAGACATTCAGGGTTAGGGTCTTCTCCCTACCTCTCCCCTGACCTACGCAAGATATCATTACCAGCTCTCTTTGTCGATCTATCTCTATCCCTTCTTCAAGACCCACAGAGAAAGACACCACCCCAGAGAATGCCCATGCTCTCCAACACAGTGTCTATCTAAAAAGAGACTCAAACACGATGAAGCAGCATAACAGAGTGGTGTCTTGTAAGGTAGTGCGGGACAGATTTTGGTTTAAAGCTATAGTGTGTAGTTTCTGTTTTCCTTTTCAAATTAATGAATGTTTTAACGTTTATTGTAACACCCTCTGCAATTATTTTACGTCTGCCACAGTAAAATAGTGTGCATGTGTCTGTGTGCACTTAGGCGTACAGTCACTGTGTGATATGCATTGTTTTTTTATGAAAATATAGATATGTAATTTATTCATTTTACAGCCCTATAAAGAGTGCATGACTCAGAAATCAGAGGCAATAACGAGCATTAAGGCACATTTTAAAAGCAACCAACACTGTTAGAGTGTTAATGAAATTAAGCGATTTTCCCATGAAATTGTATCAATATGCAATTGCTGTTTTTCAGAATTTGTAAGTTGTAAGCAATGTTGTTTGGCTAGAGCTGTTGTTAGACATGTCCCTCTCTGCATGAGGCCTGTACTACGAATCAAGATCAACATACCCTAGATTGATTTCAGTTACCCGGCTTCACCTAACCTAACAACCGCGGTCCTGCATAAGCTGGTTATCAACTAGTTCAATCAACCCAGGGTTTCCCAATCCAGCAACACGCGCGTTTACATAAAAGAGTCGGTGTTTGCACAGCACGACCAATCGCAAACATCTACCAGAGATGCATATTTTACATAAGAAGCTGAAGGAATTATGATTTTCCCTGCAAATTAATTGCCTTTTTGAGGGGCTTACCATATTCAAAAACTCACCAAAATTGGTGGTCGCATCAAGTCTGGTGAAACTTTACGTATTTTAAGGGTTTCGGGAATAGGGGCACATAAATGGCTCGCTAGCGCCCCCTACAAAGTTAATAAAATTCAGCCCCTGCAGTACGTTTAACGTAGACTAACGGAATTTGGTACACACATGTAACATGTCAAGACGTACAACAAACATCATTGGAGCCATACCCTAAACCCAACAGGAAGTCCGCCATTTTGAATTTAAAGTTTGATTTTGGCCATTTCCACATGTCGTACTTTAACGAACTCCTCCTAGAGATTTCATCTGATCAACTTCAAATTTGGTCTGTACCATCTTAAGACCTTAAAGATGAAAATGTATTAAAAGAAAAACTTTTCGTCATAGGGCGTGGCCTTGGCGGGACGGCCATTTTGTGTGTTTCGCCATCGAAACAGGAAGTGGGTGTAACTTGAGTGTACATTGTCCAATTGGCTCGAAACCTTTCATGATTCATAAGACTCTAACTCCGAGGACATTTACTAGACAAAATTGACTCAAAGTCATAGCGCCCCCTAGTGGCAACAGGAAGTAGGCCTAAAAGTCAAGGTGCTATACTTTAACAAATTTCTCCTAGAGATTTCATCCAATGGACTTCAAATTTGGTCTGTACCATCTCAACACCTTAAAGATGAAAAGTTATTAAAAGAAAAACTTTTCGTCAAACGGTGTGGGCGTGGCGTGGCGGCCATTTTGAGTGTTTAGCGATGAACGAGAAAGTGACTGTAACTACAGTGTACATTGTCATATCTGCTTGAAATCAACAAGAGTCCAGGCCTGAGGACATATACAGGCCAATATTGACTTTAAGTCATAGCGCCCCCCGCTGGCAACAGGAAATCAGCTTTATATGACAAACATCATCCGATTTACATGAAACTTAAAATGTGTGGTTTACATGTGATACTGAGCCGCCCCCTATACTTTAACCACGCCCACATACTCTGGCCACACCCCCTTTCATAACATAGAGCTCAACAGTCCCGCCCACAGCGGGTTAGTAAAAATTAAAAATACAGTGCAATTTCTCCATTGACAAATTGGAGTATAAGCCATAAAATCGTAACCGTCGATGGTAGACTTAAAACCAGCATGCCGACATGACTCAGCGATTGTATGTGCTCATATAGACACCACAAATCATGGGGCACTACCCTTGTTTTGAGATAAATGTCTTTTATAAATAAAACATTATAAATAACGTTAACTCAAACTTAACACTGGGTAAAGCCGTCTACAGCTGACGTAACAGCCGTTATATATGTTAACGGTTATTTTCAGGTTTTATTTTGAGGGTCTTTTAAAGTTATTACATGCTGTCTCAGCTAGCGTTTAGCCGAATTAGCTGTTAGCTTCCTTTGTTCAGTGGTGCGCGTGGTTTATGGGAGGAGTAGTTCCTTCGCTCTGAGATGACGATATGTACACAGTCTTGTACCTTTGACTTTTTGGGGATTTTCTGTTTGTTTTTTTTAACTCAAAATGATACATTGTATGCTTATGAGTCACGTACCACCTGGTTAGCCTAAGGCATGGTCTAAAACTCTTTATATACGGATTTTTTCAGACGTCAATGGGAGAAATGAATGGGGAATTTACTTCCGGAACCCAAGGTCTCTCAGAGGAGGGGCGGGACTGTTGAGCTCTATTTGAACCGTTTAAGGTAGAGTCTTGTGTGAGGTGTCATTTAACTCAGCAAAGAGTTCTTTATTCATTGGTGATGGTTTGGCCTGCTCCCCTGTGCTTAAGCCACGCCCCTTTCATAACTGGTGACCCGTTTAAGGTAGAGTCTTGTGTGAGGTATCATTGAACTCAGCAGGGAGTTCCCTTTTTATCGGTGACGATTTTCAGTGTCTGAGTGCCGCGCAAATGCACGGTCGCAAAGAGCGGCATCCACCAGTAACTCCGACACGCGCAGAGGCGCGAGGGCCTGTCCAACACTGCTTGCAGCTTTACTTACACTTTTGCTTTCCATGAACTGTCGTTGCTTTAGCCTTTTATTTCAGTTGCAACCCTGGCAGTGGGAAGCGATCATGGGAGCAAATAAAAAATATGAAAATATAATTCAAACCTCAAAGATGTGTGGCACTGGCGACACACGGCTCAAGAAGCCGACAAATAGCCTATACGTAATTATCTGCACTGAAAATCAATATATTTCATAAAGATACCCATCAGGGAATGTTAACAGGGTTGTCGGTCTCTAAATGTTTTAACTTTTATGAGCGCAACTCTCTCTGCGCACTGAGCTCCACCGGATCTTCTAAGAACGGTGACGCCGTTATCAATCGAGTATTGATTGGTCAGTAGGCGGTGCATTTACACTGGTTGATCTCTAATCTCCAACATAACCTGCTCCTGACCAGATTAGGTGTTCAGCATAAGTTACCACGACGATTGAACCCGGTAACAAGTGATCCACCGTCGTGATACACAAAACCCTGGGTTGAACCTGAAGTTACCTCGCTAACGACAAATCTTGCTTCGTAGTACAGGCCTCAGCTCTCCTTGGTTCATTTTCATTTCTGTTGTGATTGTGTATGTTTCGGTTTTCGGAGAGTAAAAGGTTGGATATATCTTGCATGTTACATTTCCACTGTTTAGAAACTATAGCTTGCTCCATTTTTCCTTTTCAATTTTTTGCAGTTGCTTCTGATTCTTCTTCTCCTCCTCCTATAGTGCACTATTTCTGTGATAGGGAACGGTTTCGAACACAGCTAGTGAGTGCCAGAGTGAGCCAGTGTGCTGAGCCAGGCCATTCCAGTGTGTTCCAAACGGCTGTGCTGAAGCCACATGTTTTTGCTTTGGAGTGCATTGTGAACATTATAGTGGCTGCGGTTGTGTAAACCACAGTTGTGTTTTGTTTGTTAATCATTTAGCCTTATTTAACTTGAGCTGATATGATGTCCATCTTCTTTTAGTGGATCAGAATCAGAATCAGAATCAGAAAAGTACGGTTTTTACACATACAAGGAATTTGTTTTGGTGTTGTAGGTGCACGTCACACATTCTCTAAAATAAGTTAAACAAACAGGTTAAACATAACAAACAATATAAGTATAAATATATATATATATATATATATATATATATATATACAGAAACACAGAATGTATTAAAAATAAGAGAGTAAGAATTAAGATAAAAAGAGCAGATTAAGTACAGTGGCATGTAGAGCCAGAGGTGGGGTGTGGATCACTTTACGATGTGTAGCTTGTTTAACAAGAAATTATTTGATTTATGCTTGAATTGTTTCCACCTTTCCCTTGGTTTTCCCTTGGTTAATTTAATTGTTCTGTCATCTGCTCCAAGACTTAATAGGGACATAACAACTTTGGGGGCTTGTCCAGGATCTTTTGAAAATCAGGATTGGTATGAGTATGCATAAATTAACGTCTTCTTCCACGTTATTAATACTTGCGCAGTACAGTAACTAAGTACTTCTAGTTAAGACATGCATACTATCAGTGATGACAGGATCCATTCAAGATATCAACAAAACCTAAAATGTTTTCATTTTTGTGCAAACAAGCTTCAACATGGCTCTCACACCAAAACACCTCGATTTCACACGTGCTTGTGTATTACCGCATATTTTTGTGTATGAGCCAGCATGCAACTCTTGTGGCATCTCCTACTGTTTTGCTCAGTTAGCATCGGTGGCTAATCATGGCAAATGAGAGCTAGCAGGGAGGATAGATTGGCATAAATTGGCATTAACTGGTGCATTAGCAAGTGCTGGGCAATTACTTTAATGATGCAAATTGGACCGAGATTTCCCCCTGCACAGGAAGTGAACGAGTGAAATGTAACAATGATTATGATTAGGCAGCTAATTATAGTATCAGCTCAATGTGGTACATATGCTGAGACAGACTGTTTATTTAGACGACAGGCAGGGATGCTTGGCGTGTTCGCTGATTGCAATGTGTGTGAGTGTGTGTGTGTGTGTGTGTGTGTGTGTGTGTGTGCGCGCGCGGAGTGACTTTTCTTTGACACTTTTTGATCCAGCACATCATGCCTGATTTATGAAGGAGTGGTATACAGCATGAGCTATATATGAGTAATGCATATGAAGCGTACAGTATGTCTTCCAAATGTGTATGTCTTCTAATTATAAATCAGAGGATATATATTTGGCTCTAGGTTTTTATATATGGGTAATAATAATATGGCAGCATAGTGACTCGGTGGTTAGACATTTTGTGTTATTCATGTAATAGTATGACAGTATGGCTACCTGTCCAGCTCTTACCCAGTCTCTGGCCCAGTGCTCTGCATAGGATAAACAGTCATGGAAACAAATGGATGGATGAATACTAATGTTAACCTAAGGAATGTAGATATACTGTACAAAGGTATGCATTTGTCAAATTTGCATATTTTTATAAAAGAAACATGCATGTACATTTTTAAGGCATAACTGGATACGTTTTTTATGCAGTGTTTCTACATGGCAGGGATGGACTGCGGCTAAAAAACAGCCCTGGACTTTCTCCCAAATAGGCCCATCATCCGGCCATTCGCCCCTAGCTGTGCGTGACAGACACTAGCCAGGATGTCCTGATAAGGACAAGGTATTCACAGCAAGTAACATCTCAAAACCAATGATGATAATTGGGGTTGTGTTTACTAATGAAGCCTCAGCCTTCAAATAAAAAAAAAAAATGTACATCTGCATTGAAAATAAAATACAAATAATGAAATGTCACTGGCTACAGAAACCCCAAATTACACAAACTTGTAATTATAAAACAGTACAGAGTATTACTGATCATCCTGGGACATCCTGGCACTTCCCTGCCCTCTCCCTGTCATCTTTTGTGCTGCAACAAATCTTCAACCTGAATAAACAAATGATTTTAAAGATAGGTTATTAGCTATTATTGATGATATTATATGTGTTGCTTTGTGTTAAAGAATTAGCATTGAATAACCTATTTAATATTTTGTCATATTACACTTTTGAGTCATATTAAGGCTGTGAAATGATGAAAATGACTAGGCCCTATCAAAACAACCACCAGGTCTTTGCTAGTTCCACAATAGTAAACGCAAATATGAAAGACAAGGAAAAACTGCACTCTGATGGAAGACAGACAGAAAGTGCAAGCTAGGATTTTTTGGTTAAATTTGGTGAATTATTTAGCCCCCTTCCCTGTTTGTTAGAACGTTTAGAGTGGTACCAATGCATGCCTGATGTTTTCTCGTTTAATTCAATACCATAGTCTTCATCCTAGCAGCAAAAGTTAGCTCACTACAACCTCTCATATACAACGAAGTGAAATCACGGTCAACCCGTGATTAATTTCTAAATTAATAAGAAATTATTAAACACGTTAAGTTTGACAGCACTAAATTTCATAATCATGGTACACACCCATGTTAATAGCTGACTATTTTCAATTCGCTAAGATAGAGATAAAGGCAGCCTGCTCCTGGCACTTACCAGTACCTCTTGCTGATGTGAATTTAACTCTACTGTCTGTCCTTCATCATGACCAGGCTGTGGATACTCAGGCTCAGCTTCCACTTGGTCCTCTACACTCTGGCTAAGAAAGTTGTGAGTCTTCTGGTAGCTATACCAAGAGAAATATCAATCATTCCGAATATTGCAGAGACGGAGAACGTAGATATATGTAAGGAGATAACATAGGCACAGGCTAATTATTGCGAACTAAAATGCTAGTTAACATTAGTAATTACACTTAAACAGCTAATGTGAGACGAAACTGCCTGCGCGCTTCTCCTGTACTATACGGTTATTCCTCTACTATGCGACAGTAAGTCGCGTGGTTATGACACAATCGTTAGCCTATTTTTACAAAAACGTCTGCTACGGAGCCATAACGTGAGGTATAATGTAATGGAGCCTTTTATACATTGTCGTGTTTCTTTAGAAATAAACAATGGACAAATTCAGATGTAAAGTTATTCGCTGTCAAAGTGACGTCAAAATGAAAGGCAGTCAATGGAATGCTAACGGGAGGTGATGGCTTATTAGCATCAAAATGGCGCCATAGGAGGTACGCGGTCCGAGGAGAAGCTTACCCCCTTGGTGTAGCCATAGCCAGACTAGTAGGCTTACTCTTCTTCCTCAGTTTTTATTTTTTTTACAAGTAGCATATAAGTGATCGTATTAGCGCCCCCTGCTGTTGGCTGTTAATATAGCTTTATTAGATTTTTTTTGTGCAGACGGCCGTTGGTTGGACGGCCGTTCTGGACTTTTCCTGAACGCACAGATTGTCAGTCCGTCCCTGCTACACGGGTACTGCATTAAGTTATTTGATGTACAGTGAACTAATGACTGAATGGAGGCTGAAACAGGTGATGAGATGGCAAACACACCAGTCCAGTCAAATATTGCAAGAGCTGTATTACCAACCTGTTCTTACTCCCATCTTGTAAAATACGGACGCTTGGTCAGTGTCTCTCGTCAGATACAATGCAATAAGCACCCCTCAGCGTGTGTATGGAACGCACCGGGCAGAGCCATAGACTGTATATAGAATGGACCAACAGATCCCGTTGCTCTGGACGGAGACCAGTGAAGGATATTAGAAGCACTTTTCCGGTGATGGCTGAGCGTTTCTGCGCAGCCTCCAACTGAGAGAGACGACGTAACTGCCGTCAGCAACCTGTCTGAAAGTTGTAAGTCTTCTGGTAGCTGTGCCAAGAGAAATCTCAATCATTCCCAATCTTGCAGAGACAGAGAGCGTAGGTATATGTAAGGAGATAACATAGGCACAGGCTAATTATTGCTAGCTAAAATGCTAGTTAACACTAGTAATTACACTTAAACAGCTAATGTGAGACGAAACTGCCTGCGCGCTTCTCCTGTACTGTACGGTAATTTCTCTACAGTGCGACAGTAAGTCGCGTGGTTATGACACAATCGTTAGCCTATTTTTACAAAAACGCCTGCTATGGAGCCATAATGTGAGGTACAAGGTAATGGAGCCTTTTATACATTGACAAATAGAGTCTTTAAACGCTTCAGATGTAAAGTTATTCACTGTCAAAGTGGCGCCAAAATGAACAGCAGTCAATGGAATGCTACCAGGAGGTGATGGCTTGGTAGCATCAAAATGGCGCCATAGGAGCTACGCGGTCCGAGGAGAAGCTTACCCCCTAGGGCAGAGCAGCAGCTCCGCGGCGCGTGAATATGACGTAGTAATAAGAGTGACAACAGTAGCGAGTAGTATGAAAGCCTGAAATTCTGTGTGGGGTGGTGGATGGGTCAAACAACACAGTTTCACCCTGGAGATCAGGGTTTGTGTCCCGCGTGTCACTGAAACGTTTATTTTATAACCCCACCCACAATCTTTTCCTAAACCCAACTGTCGCAAAAAAACCCACTTGTTTCCAATAAAAAATAACTAAATGTAAAACCATTCTCTTTTGTATGGGCCCAGAGCCGCAAGCGATCTGTGTCTTTATTTTCTTTTATAACAGCTCTATCCTTGTTGTAAAGTGAGGGACAAATGGCGTGTGATTGCCTTGTTGCTCTGCATGTTTCTATGTTTGGCTCCAAGTGCCTCTAGGCCTCAGCAGGCTGCTGCTCTAGGCCTGCTGGTCTGCCCAAAGTGACACTGAACAGTAAAGGCAGACAGGAACAAACAAAGGCAAACCAAAACATAAGCAGGCTGGCATATGCTCAAATTCAAAGACTTTATCCTCCCCTCCTTCCATTATTTCTCCCATTTCTTCCTCTTCTCTCTTTCTTGTGTTTCCAGAGAAAAGACAGATGAGAGAAGATGAAAAATGAGAAATAAAGAAGGAGGAAGAGAAAATATACAGAAGACAGAGGAGAGGGAGAAGAGGGAGTGGCAAAGGAAATGAATGTGAGGGAGGCGAGACGTAAATGAGGCAATGAGGAGAGGGAACAAGTGGAGGAGGGGGCATTGGTGAGGACATGGCTGAAGGACATAAGGCAATGTGTAAAGTTATAAGACTGATTTAGTATGCTGCTCACAAAGAATTGTGTGTGAGTGTGTGTGTAGGGCTTATAATACAGACGTGCTACCATTGGTGTTTCTGTTTTTGTATGTTTGTTTCCTCGTTGTCTTTGTGTACACATGTACATGTAGATACATTGGTTCACATCCATGCATCTACAGTATCTATGGTTCCTTATGCAAGCTGTGTGTCTTGACCTAGCTATATGTTTGGGAATCTTTACCTTTATTTATTTATGAATATAATTATTGTATATGTCCATATATGTAGGCGTGTGCATGTGATGTGATAAGGTGTGTCGACATGCCCTGGGCTACCTCTAAAGCAGATTAAGAGGACATGGTGTCTGACTTTGTTGTTCCAGACTGGGCTTCAGTGACAGAACAAGAGTGCAAAGAGCACCTCTATGTCTCCCTTGGTGTGTGCCAAGCCTGGGTTAACCCAACACCCTGTGACCCATCTGCTAGGGGATCAGGCTTAAAGAGTCACTGCTGGTTAATTGGCCTGTCTGTCTCTTGGTCGCCACACACACAAAGCCTGACAAAACAGACACAGGTCTCTCCTTCACTGGGCCATTGGAGTATGTGTGAGGAAGGGAACATGTAATGTATGTGTTTGATTTAATTGATGTCTTGAACACTGTAAGAACAATAGAGACAACAAAGAAATCAGAGAGTCAAAGAACAACATGCATAAACATGAACTGTGCCATATTGAAACAGTATTTTCACAAGTGGTCTGGGGCATTAACTGCAAGTGGAACACACCTTAAACATCAGATATTCTCTGATCCACATTTAATGTCAACAAGTGATGGTGAACTCATGAGAAATAACTTGGCCTTTTCTGACCCTCTCTTTCTCTCTCTTCTCCAAGTTAGACACAGACTGAGCATGGGATAATTGCTCATCTCTAAATATGCCAGATTAGCTGACCCCATAAAACAATATTGCCACGGAGCACTCAGGAAAAAAATAGACTCTCCAAATTAGTTTTTTATTTTGGGTTCCATCCAATAGTAATGAAATGAGTGCCTGGGCCACGTCATGGGGTCATGATGAGGTCAGGCCTTAATGGATGTCAAAGGGCAGAGAAAGGTGAAGACACAGGAGGAATATTCATATCACAGGTCAGTCTGAGGACTATTCAGTCAACACTGCTGCACTGGCAGAGAAAGTGATATAAAGAGACAGTAATTGAAACAGAAAGAAATATTTTGACTAATTTTGGTTTCAGTGAGTTTACGGCTCAGGGACTTGTGTTTCTGTCCAAATGTTAAAACACAACTAGACGCAAATTCTAACTAAAGTCAAGTCTAGTTTAAAAAAAATTGTTTTATAGGGAAATTTTACATAGGCTATGTATTGTCAACTATACAATTGCACTATTTCATGACCATATCAGGTCATAGTTATACATAGTAGGAGAGCTCTCTAATAGGCTTTAGCCATTCACCACTAAATTGTGATGCCATGACCATACGCCCCGTGTGGGCTGCACATTTGAATGGGGTGTTCAGGTCTCAACTAATAGAGTTATAGATGCACCCCTTTCTTACAATAATGTTACATGTTTAAAATGTTTAAATTAAAATCCATTAAAGTAATTTTTATCCCTAATTAAAATTCCTGTACACCCAACATCCATCTCATGTTCCACCCAAGTTGTGAGGGTTGAGAGGGTTAAATATAAAATTTGAGGTTTAAAAGGTTTTAAACTAGCGAAGTAGAAGTCTGGTTTTAGCATCAGTGGCAAAACCATAAGATGGTTCTTGTAATTTTTCTAGATGGTTGTGATGAATAGCCA